>NC_041361.1:1798180-2098180 GCF_900634415.1 Cottoperca gobio
CAGGTCTCTGCTGCATCCTCTCTCCGCTGCACTTCTCTGGCTCCTATAAATACAGCTGAATATCCAAGTCAGCCAAAACACTGTACAAATGTTTCCTCGTCCATAACATCCTCTGCACTTCGGGATGCTCTTCTTTTACTTTTGGAAACGTAAATACTTTGCAATGCAAGCGAAGAGAACAAGGAAGTTCTGTTTTTGAGCGGCATCTAGAGCACGCCCCCTTGTTACCCAGAGAAATCCAAGCTGAAGTAGTCTTAAGAAAGCGGAGTTTGCAGCTGCAAAATCTTTTGTTCTTCCTTGCCTCCAACCACGTTACTGTCAAGTCACATGACGGCGCTGGATGCAAGCATAACAACAGATTTTGCAGCTGCGGACTCGGGGTTCTCAGTCAATGCAGTGAGGTACTACATTTACCATCAACACTTAACTTACACTCTGTGCCTCTCTATCCGTCTCGTCTATCCTTCTCTTCACCTCATCCTGTCTCTGCAGCACCACTCTGGATCTGTACGCCAATGTGATGCACTGCCAGTCTCTACCAGGAGTGAAGACGCGCCACACAAACATCGACATCATGATCATCAGGGAGAACACAGAGGGAGAGTACAGCAGCCTGGAGCACGAGGTGTGTGTTCATAATCGCTTTGCTGGAGAGATGCACAAAACCCTAACAAGCCCGTCCTCCTTGCATCTCTTATTCTCTCTCCGTCTCTGCAGAATGTACCGGGCGTTGTTGAATGTCTGAAGATCATCACCAGGACCAAATCGCTACGCATCGCTGACTACGCGTTCAGTACTGCTCGGGCCAAAGGACGCAGACGAGTCACTGCCGTGCACAAAGCCAACATCATGTCAGTTTCTGACGGCTCAAAGACTTTTTACTCATCTTTCTCTATAAAAACACATGATGCATCTTAACGTGTGTGTTTGTGTCGGAGCAGGAAGTTGGGTGACGGCCTCTTCCTGGAGTGCTGTAAGGAGGTTGCCAGCGGTTACCCCGAAATCACCTTCGACAGCATGATTGTGGACAACACCACCATGCAGGTAACGACAGCAGTTCATCCTAAAACCCCACTAATGCACATGAAAGGACCTGAGACTGCGGGGCCGTGTGCACACACGGGTAAGTCGAGAGCCGTAAGTGAAGAAGTAAAGAGTGGAGCGCTGAACGAGGAGTTCTGCAGGAAGCGAGCGTCGAACGAGCTTCATATTTAATATATAAAATAAGAGAACATTATACAGTGTTTATGTATTTTAAAAGATCATAATGCTTTGTAAAATAATTATTAAATACAATTCTAATTATATATTGTAATTTAAATCCTATATTATACAACTTTAGAAAAAAAGGGTTGGTGTTTGTCACAACCTTCATGAAGACTGCGTACGTGGGTTCTTTCTTTCTTTATGTTTATTTGTGTGTGTTAGCTGGTCTCCAGGCCCCAGCAGTTCGATGTGATGCTCATGCCCAACCTGTACGGCAACGTCGTGAGCAACGTGTGTGCCGGGCTGGTTGGTGGACCGGGCCTGGTGCCCGGAGCCAACTATGGAAAGGACTACGCCGTGTTTGAGACGGTGAGAGGCGTCACATCAACAAGAGGGGAAAAGGACAAGTTTAGTTTTGTCTCGACTGTTTTCAACACGGTGGCCGGGTCACACACACACATACACACACACACATTCTCATTTTACAGCTCAACGGTACACAAAAATATGTTTCTGAAAACATTGGAGGAGAAATGGACACTGCAGTGACAGAATCTTGATTCATATTTGATCAGCGCTGCCTTGATTGACAGTTCAAACAGTGATTGAAACTGCGTTAGAGACTCCTCTGCTCTGATTGGTTGTTTTCCCTCAGGTGTGATATAATCTTGCCATATGTAGCACTGGACAGAGGAACATGATGATGTCTGTCTCATGCATTCCTGTCAGGATTTAGTTTTAGAAAAAAAAGTTATTTCTTTTATAAGAGTTACAGAGTGAACCTTTTAAATAATAAAAAGTCCATCAAATTAAAGCTCCCACATTTAAGTATTCAAAATGTTTTTCTCTGTGCAGGGCACCAGGAACACGGGGAGGAGCATCGCTAACCGCAACACAGCAAACCCCACGGCCACGCTGCTGGCCTCCTGCCTGCTGCTGGATCACCTGAAGCTGCACGCCTACGCCAGCATGATCCGCAGGGCCATCCTCTCCACGGTCACTGAGACTCGGGTACGTCGCACGACTGATGGCAGGTTACCAAAAAGATAAAGAATATCCTGCTCACATCTCCTTTGTCCTCCAGCTGCACACCGCTGACCTGGGAGGCCAGGGCTCCACCTCTGAAGTGGTGCAGTCCGTCATGAAGGCGGTTCAGAGCACCGGGCCCCAGACGCTGAGCATCTAGAACAGTGACACAGATGTGGATGTTAGTGCCTCTCTCCAGTAGGTCCTCTATGCAATTTCATAATAACGATAGTGAGTTGTTTGATAGTAATACTGAAAACTGCACACAAACAGTCTTATCTATGCAACAGAATGTTTCCTGACCTCCCGGCTGTTTGAGTTTTCTCAGCACTTTGTTTGCATCTATAGTTTACCTGCAACACAACACTGTTCACTCTTTATTTATTAGTTTGATCCATTTATTTATTTTTAAGTTAAACCAGTATTAAACCAAACACAGCTGTTGTTTGTATCCTGAACACAGCTGTCCTACTGCTGAATGTATTAAGCTCTAATAAAGTTAATTAAAGTAATAAAGTCTCTGTAGTTCATTGTTTTGTTTTCAGAACAGTCTGTGCTGAAACAAACTGGCAGCACTGGCTGGTGTAGACCACATGGAGGCCACATTGTGTTGTCATCACATGCAGTCTGTTGGGACTGAAGGCATGTGTGTGCATGTGTGTGCATGTGTGTGTTTCTCTTAGTTGCAGAAATAAGAATAACTGTGTCTGCATTGCACCTTTCACGCAGAGAAGCCCAAAGTGTACTTGTACCACACTTGATGGTTTCCATGTTATGCTACTTTATACTCTTTCTCCACAACATTTATTTGATAACTTTAGTTACTTTGAAGATAAAGATTATTAATACAGAATTACATAATACTTTTTTCTCAAATAATTACGACTTCTCAGACGACACAGATTTATGGGATAAGTTTTAAATGTGCAGAAAGTTTTGAACATGAGCAGAAACACATAACACATATAAGCTATTAATATTCAGGGCTTTAAAAAGGAATAATTAATGAATTTATTACGGGCGTGAATAGGTGCCACATGCACATTTAAAGAGGTTACGTCCCCAAACAAAAGATGGACATAGGAGGGAAGAGTAAAGAATGAAGTTTGGACTGCATTGAAGGAGAAAAGTTGATCTACAGGAGAATAAATATTGGAAAGCAACACAGCATGCATGAGATTCTTAATGCATTACAAGCCATAACATTTGTATATTTTATCTCAATTTTGTGTTTTCCTTTACATAAATAAAGACATTTATTTTTCCTGTAGAAGGCAAGACACTTATACTGTGTGTGAGTGTGTGTGTGTGTGTGTGTGTGTGTGCGTGTTGAAACGACTTCTTTGCAATTGCAAATCAGTTTCATAATATCAAAACATGAACAGCTTGATCAGCCTCATTTGTGTGTATGTTTACGGTCGCTCAGCGGGCCCCTGGATAATTACAGGTTTCTCCCAATCAGGGAACAAATGAGGAAAGGCAAACTGATTACTGCAGAAAGAGGAGGAATGCAGGAGACGGAGGGAGACAGGAGGGGGGGGGGGGGGGGGGGAGGAAAGAAAAACCAGGAAGCAGGGATGAGAAAGAAAAGGGCAACTCTCCTCTTTTTGCCGTCTTCTCATTTCTCTCCAACAACATCTCATCTGTAACAACATCTCTCTCCTCCCTCTCCAGCGAAATCACACGTACACATATCAGTTTAGTGTGTGTGTATGAAAGGTCTTTGATCATTCTGGGAGACTAACAACAGAAATCTCATTTGATCTGCTGGTGCACAGCCTCAGTGGGGCCTTCTGTCCTGCACCGAATGTGGATCAAAGTAGGTCCAACAGCAACGTGGGTAATATGCAAACAATCAGAAAGAAAATTACATTAATTCACCGCTGCAGCCCGGGCATCACAGCCTTTGATCAACCAACCCACTTTCCACTCGAGTACCCCCTATTTCTTTTACTCCTGCTTTTGAAAAAGAGGAGAAGAGAGGGAGGGATGTGTTAAAAGAGGAGGCGGGAGATGGGGAGACAGGAGTCAGCAGCGTGAGTTGGCAGAGGTCACCTTTTAGAGTAACACGCAGGAGGGAAACGCAGCATGGATGCGGTCAGTGTGTGCAACAGCAGATCAGGTTGTCCTGGATCCTACAGATGCTTCATGGGACGCTGAGGACGAGGACGAGGTGAGTGAGTCGTCTGTGTTTGCTTGTACTTCCACCTCTCTCTGCTGAAATGGGGAATTAAAATCTGTACAAGTGGCTGTTGCTTTTAATGAGGATGAAGAGGTTACAGGTGGGTGTTTAGAGTTGACAGACGATCGTTTCTGACGTTTCTAATCGAGACAAGAACGATGAAACTAAATACTCAGAGGTGTAGGAAGGGAGAATTTTAGCTTTTCGTTTTGTGGCAAAGAAAATAAGTATTAAACAGCTGGCGTCCGCTCTTCTAATTGGATTAACAAAACCGAAAGATGTCAACAAATCTACACTCAGCTCACCATCAGCGAAACAGGCTGAAGTAGATTCTGTATTTAGAGATTATAAAGTCCTCCTGCTGCATGTACAGCCTTCAAACTCAAACATCCTCAAGCTGCCAATAGAAGCAGACTCTGTAACTATTTTCAAATTACATTAAAAAAGACTAAAAGTAAACAATAGGTTCAACAAAAAAGGGTTTACAGATGTTTGACTGCAGCAACTTCATCTTCATTTACTGTATTATTGTTTCTAGTTTTGGGTTTAGCAGCAGAATTACTGTCAAAAGCTATTTTTTAAAGACAGTGACGATACTGTCGGCAGCTTCCTTTAGTTTTTCTGCAGAGGTGAAACAAGACTAGAAGTAAAAAAGTAAAAGTACCAATACAACAATGTAAACAACGACAAAAGTTCTGCGTTTAAAAAGTGTTATCAGCTAATTTAAAGTGTCAAAAGTACTCGTTTTGCTGTAAAATGTCCCCTGATATTATTATAAATGACATTAATAGGTTAATAATGAATAAAAAGAAACCTCTAACTGCCAGTTAGTGTGTAATGCTGATTGCTGCAGATTGGTTGAACTTTGACCTTGTTAGATCCTGCACATTTGCAATGAATAGTCCCACACAAGGGGCCCTCTCTGCATGCCTATGCAATTGTCTGCGTCTGCGTGTGTGTGTGTGTGTGTGTTGAAGTGTAAAGGCACTGCTGTAAACATGCTCAAACGTCTCTTTGTTTTACAATTATTGTGAAGCTTGATCCTGTACACACACCAGGTAACTGTGTGTGTGTTTGTTTACAGCCGGAGGTCGGATACAATAGACACGGTACCGACTTTGGCACCAAAACATGCAGCTATCATTATAAACAAACTGAATAACGCTCATGTTTCATTCCCATCACAATACTTCCTGTGAGGATCTCTGGCAGTATGTTCGGGGACTGCAGAGAACACATGGGAATCGTTAACTAATTGGGTGAAGTATCACACAATAAGTTACAATAAGTTACAATAAGTTACAATAAACATAAGCAATTTAATACTAAACCAGTGATTCCAAAACGTTTAGGCTCGTCACAAAAAGCAGTCCGTACTAAAGTAAGAGCAGTAATACCACAGTGTTATATCTGTGTATTTTATATATCTGTGTATTTTATATATCTGTGTATTTTATTTTATATATCTGTGTATTTTTATATATCTGTGTATTTTATTTTATATATCTGTGTATTTTATATATCTGTGTATTTTATATATCTGTGTATTTTATATATCTGTGTATTTTATATATCTGTGTATTTTGTATATCTGTGATATATATGTGTATTTTATATCTGTGTATTTTATATCTGTGTATTTTATATATCTGTGTATTTTATATATCTGTGTATTTTATATATCTGTGTATTTTATATATCTGTGTATTTTATATATCTGTGTATTTATATATCTGTGTATTTTGTATATCTGTGATATATATGTGTATTTTATATCTGTGTATTTTGTATCTGTGTATTTTATATATATATGTGTATTTTATATATCTGTGTATTTTATATATCTGTGTATTTTATATATCTGTGTATTTTGTATCTGTGTATTTTATATCTGTGTATTTTATATATATGTGTATTTTATATCTGTGTATTTTATATATCTGTGTATTTTATATATCTGTGTATTTTATATCTGTGTATTTTATATATCTGTGTATTTTATATCTGTGTATTTTATATCTGTGTATTTTATATATCTGTGTATTTTATATATCTGTGTATTTTATATCTGTGTATTTTATATCTGTGTATTTATATATCTGTGTATTTTATATATCTGTGTATTTTATATATCTGTGTATTTTATTTTATATATCTGTGTATTTTATTTTATATATCTGTGTATTTTATATCTGTGTATTTTATATCTGTGTATTTTATATATCTGTGTATTTTATATATCTGTGTATTTTATATATCTGTGTATTTTATATCTGTGTATTTTATATCTGTGTATTTTATATCTGTGAATTTTATATATATGTGTATTTTATAAAATCTGTGTATTTATATATCTGTGATATATGTGTATTTATATATCTGTGTATTTTATATATCTGTGATATATGTGTATTTTATATATCTGTGTATTTTATATTATCTGTGTATTTTATATATCTGTTTATATATTCTGTGTATTTTATATATCTGTGTATTTTCTTTTATATATCTGTGTATTTTATATGTATTTTATATCCTGTGTATTTTATATATATATGTGTATTTTTATAGATCTGTGTATTTTATATCTGTGTATTTTATATCTGTGTATTTTATATATCTGTGTATTTTATATCTGTGAATTTTATATATATGTGTATTTTATAAAATCTGTGTATTTTATATATCTGTGATATATGTGGTATTTTATATATCTGTGTATTTTATATATCTGTGTATTTTATATCTGTGATTTTATATCTGTGTATTTTATATCTGTGTATGTTGTTCGGTGTATTTTATATAGCTGTGTATTTTATATATCTGTGTATTTATATATCGGTGGTATTTTATATCTGTGTATTTTATATCTGTGTATTTTATATATCGTGTATTTTATATATCTGTGTATTTGTAATATATCGTGTAATTTTATATATCTGTGTATTGTATATATCTGTGGATTTTAGATCTGTGTATTTTATAGATCTGTGTATTTATATCTTGTATTTTATATATCTGTGTAAGTTTATATATCTGGTGTATTTATATATCTGTGTATTTTATATCTGTGTATTTTATATATCTGTGTATTTTATATCTGTGTATTTATATATCTGTGTATTTTATATATCTGTGTATTTTATATATCTGTGTATTTTATATCTGTGTATTTATATATCTGTGTATTTTATATCTGTGTATTTTATATCTGTGTATTTTATATCTGTGTATTTTATATCTGTGTATTTATATATCTGTGTATTTTATATATCTGTGTATTTATATATCTGTGTATTTTATATATCTGTGTATTTATATATCTGTGTATTTATATCTGTGTATTTTATATCTGTGTATTTATATATCTGTGTATTTTATATCTGTGTATTTTATATCTGTGTATTTTATATCTGTGTATTTTATATCTGTGTATTTTATATATCTGTGTATTTTATATATCTGTGTATTTTATATCTGTGTATTTTATATATCTGTGTATTTTATATCTGTGTATTTTATATCTGTGTATTTTATATAGCTGTGTATTTATATATCTGTGTATTTTATATATCTGTGTATTTTATATCTGTGTATTTTATATATCTGTGTATTTTATATCTGTGTATTTATATCTGTGTATTTTATATCTGTGTATTTTATATCTGTGTATTTTATATATCTGTGTATTTATATATCTGTGTATTTTATATCTGTGTATTTTATATATCTGTGTATTTTATATATCTGTGTATTTTATATCTGTGTATTTTATATCTGTGTATTTTATATATCTGTGTATTTTATATTCTGTGTATTTATATATCTGTGTATTTTATATCTGTGTATTTTATATCTGTGTATTTTATATCTGTGTATTTTATATATCTGTGTATTTTATATCTGTGTATTTTATATATCTGTGTATTTTATATCTGTGTATTTTATATATCTGTGTATTTTATATCTGTGTATTTTATATATCTGTGTATTTTATATCTGTGTATTTTATATATCTGTGTATTTATATATCTGTGTATTTTATATATCTGTGTATTTTATATATCTGTGTATTTTATATCTGTGTATTATATATCTGTTATTATATCTGTGTATTTTATATATCTGTGTATTTTATATCTGTGTATTTTATATATCTGTGTATTTTATATCTGTGTATTTTATATCTGTGTATTTTATATCTGTGTATTTTATATCTGTGTATTTTATATATCTGTGTATTTTATATATCTGTTGTATTTTATATCTGTGTATTTTATATATCTGTGTATTTTATATCTGTGTATTTTATATCTGTGTATTTATATATCTGTGTATTTTATATATCTGTGTATTTTATATATCTGTGTATTTTATATATCTGTGTATTTTATATATCTGTGTATTTTATATCTGTGTATTTTATATATCTGTGTATTTATATATCTGTGTATTTTATATCTGTTGTATTTTATATATCTGTGTATTTTATATCTGTTGTATTTTATATCTGTGTATTTTATATATCTGTGTATTTTATATATCTGTGTATTTTATATATCTGTGTATTTTATATCTGTGTATTTTATATCTGTGTATTTTATATCGTGTATTTTTATATCTGTGTATTTATATATCTGTGTATTTTATATCTGTGTATTTATATATCTGTGTATTTATATCTGGTGTATTTATATCTGTGTATTTATATATCTGTGTATTTTAATATCTGTGTATTGTATATCTGTGTATTTTATATCTGTGTATTTATATATCTGTGTATGTATTCTGTGTATTTATATCTGTGTATTTTATATATCTGGTGTATTTTATATATCTGTGTATTTTATATCTGTGTATTTATAATCTGTGTATTTATATACTGTGTATTTTATATATCTGTGTATTTTATATCTGTGTATTTTATATCTGTGTATTTTATATATCTGTGTATTTTATATCGGTGTATTTTATTCTGTGTATTTTATATCTGGTGTATTTTATATATCTGTGTATTTTATATTCTGTGTATTTATATCTGTGTATTTATTATATCTGTGTATTTTATATCTGTGTATTTTATATCTGTTGTATTTATATATCTGTGTATTTTATATATCTGTGTATTTTATATATCTGTGTAATTTTTATATCTGTGTATTTATATATCTGTGTATTTTATATATCTGTGTATTTTATATCTGTGTATTTTATATCTGTGTATTTTATAGATCTGGGTATTTTATATATCTGGTATTTTATATCTGTGTATTTTATATCTGTGTATTTTATATATCTGTGTATTTTATATCTGTGTATTTTATATATCTGTGTATTTTATATCTGTGTATTTATATCTGTGTATTTTATATATCTGTGTATTTTATATCTGTGTATTTTATATCTGTGTATTTTATATATCTGTGTATTTTATATATCTGTGTATTTTATATCTGTGTATTTTATATCTGTGTATTTTATATATCTGTGTATTTATATATCTGTGTATTTTTATATCTGTGTATTTTATATATCTGTGTATTTTATATCTGTGTATTTTATATCTGTGTATTTTATATATCTGTGTATTTATATATCTGTGTATTTTATATCTGTGTATTTTATATATCTGTGTATTTATATCTGTGTATTTTATATCTGTGTATTTTATATCTGTGTATTTTATATCTGTGTATTTTATATATCTGTGTATTTTATATCTGTGTATTTTATATATCTGTGTATTTATATATATGTGTATTTTATATATCTGTGTATTTTATATCTGTGTATTTATATATCTGTGTATTTATATATCTGTGTATTTATATATCTGTGTATTTTATATCTGTGTATTTTATATCTGTGTATTTTATATCTGTGTATTTTATATCTGTGTATTTTATATCTGTGTATTTATATCTGTGTATTTTATATCTGTGTATTTTATATATCTGTGTATTTTATATCTGTGTATTTTTATATCTGTGTATTTTATATCTGTGTATTTTATATCTGTGTATTTATATATCTGTGTATTTTATATTCTGGTATTTTATATATCTGTGTATTAATCTGTGTATTTTATATCTGTGTATTTTATATATCTGTGTATTTTATATCTGTGTATTTATATATCTGTGTATTGTATATCTGTGTATTTTATATATCTGTGTATTTATATATCTGTGTATTTATATCTGTGTATTTTATATATCTGTGTATTTATATATCTGTGTATTTTATATCTGTGGATTTATATCTGTATTTATATCTGTGTATTGTATATCTGTGTATTTTTATATATGCCTGTGTATTTTATATCTGGTGTATTTTATCTCGTGTATTTTATATATCTGTGTATTTTATATCTGTGTATTTTATATATCTGTGTATTTTATATCTGTGTATTTTATATCTGTGTATTTTATATATCTGTGTATTTTATATCTGTGTATTTATATATCTGTGTATTTTATATATCTGTGTATTTTATATATCTGTGTATTTTATATATCTGTGTATTTTATATATCTGTGTATTTTATATCTGTGTATTTTATATATCTGTGTATTTTATATATCTGTGTATTTTATATCTGTGTATTTTATATATCTGTGTATTTTATATCTGTGTATTTTATATATCTGTGTATTTTATATATCTGTGTATTTTATATATCTGTGTATTTTATATCTGTGTATTTTATATATCTGTGTATTTTATATATCTGTGTATTTTATATCTGTGTATTTTATATCTGTGTATTTTATATCTGTGTATTTTATATCTGTGTATTTTATATATCTGTGTATTTATATCGGTGTAATTTATATCTGTGTATTTTATATATCTGTGTATTTATATCGGTTATTTATATATCTGTGTATTTTATATATCTGGTGGTATTTATATCTGTGTATTTTATATATCTGTGTATTTTATATATCTGTGTATTTTATATATCTGTGTATTTTATATATCTGTGTATTTTATATATCTGTGTATTTTATATATCTGTGTATTTTTTTATTTTAGTTTTTTTCACAGACTTTGTCTTTGACTATAAACAGTTGCTGCACTTTGTGTTTAGAGCTTTCAATCAATCAGGAATTCTTTCTCTCATCTTCCTCTCCTCTTCCTCTCTTTCTTTCATCTTCCTCTTATCCTCTTCCTCTCATCTTCCTCTCTATCTTTCTTTCATCTTCCTCTCCTCTTCCTCTCCTCTTCCTCTCTTTCTTTCATCTTCCTCTTATCCTCTTCCTCTCATCTTCCTCTCTATCTTTCTTTCATCTTCCTCTCCTCTTCCTCTCCTCTTCCTCTCTTTCTTTCATCTTCCTCTTATCCTCATCTTCCTCTCATCTTCCTCTCATCTTCCTCTCCTCTTCCTCTCATCTTCCTCTTTCTTTCATCTTCCTCTTATCTTCCTCTCCTCTTCCTCTCCTCTTCCTCTTATTCCTCTTCCTCTCATCTTCCTCTCTATCTTTCTTTCATCTTCCTCTTATCTTCCTCTCCTCATCCTCTCCTCTTCCTCTCTTTCTTCATCTTCCTCTTATCTTCCTCTCATCTTCCTCTCATCTTCCTCTCCTCTTCCTCTCATCTTCCTCTCATCTTCCTCTCATCTTCCTCTCTTTCTTTCATCTTCCTCTCATCTTCCTCTTATCCTCTCATCTTCCTCTCCTCTTCCTCCTCTCTTCCTCTCATCTTCCTTTCCTCTTCCTCTCTTCCTCTCCTCTTCTCATCTTCCTCTCATCCTCTCTTCATCTTCCTCGCATCTTCCTTTCCTCTTCCTCTCTTCTTCCTTTCACCTTCTTCCTCTCCTCTTCCTCTCCTCTTCCTCATCCTCCTCTCTGCTTCCTCTCCCTCTCCATTTCTCCCAGCCAACATGTCAGTCCCCACGGTAACAGACTCGTACCCGTCCCTCAGCTGGTCGGTGGTCTCTGTGACCCCGGCAGGTACGAATGCCACAGACTGGGAGCGTGACGCCCTCCTGGTGGTGGCCGAGGTCGTGGTGCTGGCGGTCATCTTGGTGATGGCGCTGCTCGGCAACGGGCTGGTGCTGGTGGTGTTGGTAAGGCGGAGACGACACCACAACCCGCTGCACAGGTTCATGATCAACCTCTGCCTGGCCGACCTGGTGGTGGCACTGTTCCAGGTAAACACACACACACACACACTTCTTCAGCGTCCAGCTGTGGGCTGCCTGGGACCCCGACCCACCTCAGACCAGTGCGCTCTCACGCACGCACACACACACACACACACACACACACACACACACACACACACTCCCTGCCTGCATCTCACTCCACCCTTCCTCCCCCTCGTCTCCCTCTCTGAGGTGTTGCCCCAGCTGGTGTGGGACGCTAAAGGCTGCTTTCCCGGCCCAGACTTCCTGTGTCGCCTGGTGAAATACCTGCAGGTCCTCGGGATGTTCGCCTCCTCCTACATGATCGTAGCCATGACGGTGGACCGGCACTACGCCATCTGCTGCCCCCTGCAGGCGCACCGCAGCGGGGCCACCGAGCGCTGGAACAGTTTCATACTGCTGGCCTGGGGGCTGTCGCTGCTGCTCAGCCTGCCACAGGTAGGGGGACACAGGGAGGGAGACAGGGAGGGACACAGGGAGGGAGACAGGAAGGGAGACACAGGGAGGGACACAGGGAGGGACACAGGGAGGGAGACAGAGGTTATGATCTATCCCAGTTACTCAGTGACTCTCGCCTCCTGCAGGTCTTCATCTTCTCCCGCTCAGAAGTGGCTCCTGGAGTCTACGAGTGTTGGGGAAACTTTGCGGAGTCCTGGGGCCTCAAAGCCTACGTGACCTGGATGACTCTGGCTGTCTTCATCCTCCCCGTCCTCATCATCACCGTCTGCCAGGTAGAGAGGGACTGACACACACACACACACACACACACACACACACACACACACACACACACACACACACACACACACACACACACCTGAGCTATAACGTTAGCTAGCTCAGGTGAGCTCAGGTGAGCTCAGGAGAGGCCATGAGTAGATACCTGCTTCCTTCTGCGTGGTGATACAGTTGGCGGATGTAGTTTGGTAGAAAGAAAATAGTTCCTCCATGAAACTGCTCATTACAAGTCTTGAGTTACCAGGTTATGATTTCTGGAAAGAGACTTTGCTGTTGAGTTCTTTATAAATGTTTTTTGAGTGCCATCTAGTTCCTTTATATTGGAGAAAAGGCAGACATCTTAAACAATCGGCAACTCACACCAAAACACTCCAGATTGATAACTAGCTCTAAGAGGAACAATATGTAGTTTGGATTTTGCGGGTGAACTGTCCCTTTAATATATCACAACATCACTGGACTGTTTCCTGCAGGTGCGAATCTTCAAGGAGATCCACAACAACCTGTACCTGAAGTCAGAGCGCCGCCTGTCCCCCGCCTCCCTCCCCCCATCCACACGGGACAGCCGGAGAAGAGAAGGATGGGGAGGAGGAGAGAGGTCCAATCTCTCCCTGTACGTTTCCCCTCTCATGTTCAACACCCCCGGGAGTGACAGCAGCTTTCACCCTCCTCCCATCTATCAGCACCCGCCCATGGCTGCACTCAGGTCACCCTGTGACACCTACACAGCTGATTACCCAGGTGAGTTGTGGAACTACATTTACAGGTAACACTATGACATCGTCT
This sequence comes from Cottoperca gobio, assembly GCF_900634415.1. Lineage (NCBI taxonomy): Eukaryota > Metazoa > Chordata > Actinopteri > Perciformes > Bovichtidae > Cottoperca > Cottoperca gobio. Next base: position 1,812,268 of record NC_041361.1, read on the forward strand.
CTCCCACATTAACACTTCTACAGACACACATCTGATTTATTTAGTTTCAGTTTACAACAATATTGTTCGCTGCTTATTTTCCTTTTAGTTTCCGATAAAAACCTCGGCTTCCTGTCGGTGGCGCTGCAGCCTGACGTGCTGCCCGGCCCTGCGGCCTTCTCTGCCGTCTGCCCCCCCCCACCCAAAGCCCCCCCGGCCCGGGGTGGAGGGGTGTCAGCGGCCATGTCGAAGACCGTGAGGATGACGCTCGTCATTGTGCTCGTGTACTCGCTCTGCTGGGCCCCCTTCTTCAGCGTCCAGCTGTGGGCCGCCTGGGACCCCGACCCACCTCAGACCAGTGCGCTCTCACGCACGCGCACACACACACACACACACACACACACACACACACACACACACACACACACACGCACACACACACACACTTTTCTGTTTTTGTATATGTTTCTTCATCATCTTCAGTCTGTAAAAAGAAAACCTCCATAAATAAAGTTTTTTAAATCAATACAAGAATTATAACATAAAGAACAGAATCACACAATGTTGGTATTTAGAAAAAGTATTTATTCTTTATTTATGGACCACTTTATTTATGATTAGTTTTTCATTATCACTAATATCTGTGATGTAATACAAATATTTGTTTCTTAACTAAATGTTTTTGTGACATTTTAAGAGTTTTAAGCATATTTTAATGGTTATCGGGAAAATATTGTGAATTATTTTGACATTAAATGGTCATAATAATGCCTAATATTGAGTATTTGTCACCGTAGTGTAAATTGTGGTTAAATGTTAAAACTGTAAAAGTAAAAGTAAAACTGTTGCTTTCTGTATTTCAAATGATTAAACTTTAAAAAAAATATATTAAAAGTAATTTAAATTCTCTACAGTAAGATTCGATATCGTGAATAAAAACTTTGTGTTCGATACAAAAACAGAAAAAGTGAATTGTGAAGGAATATAAGAAATGTCAGATTCTAAACCACAATATCTACAGTATATATATATATATATATATATATATATATATATATATATATATATATATATATATATATACATCTTTAATAAATCAAATGAAAGTCTGCTTTTCTCTGCACTTTAACTTTTGATACAGTAAATACATTTTCAATGTGAGAGTTTCACTTGTAATGTTCTTCAGGGGTGGACATTAACATTTACTCAAATACTGACTGTACTACTTCATACTTTTTACTGCACTACATTTATTTGACAGTCACTTGATACATAAGAAAAACACATATGTATATATGATGCAGTAATATACTAGCAATCTACTCAGTAATACAGAAAGTACCTGAAGTTTGACGAACTACAACATTAAAATACTCTATCAGGTATTCATAAGTGATAATACTTTTGATACTGTGAGTACATTTAGCTGAAAAGAGTCTGAATATACTTTGCTTATACCACTTTGATCACCTGTGTGTGTGTGTGTGGTGTGTGTGTGTGTGTGTGTGTGTGTAGGTGCAGTGTTCACCCTGCTGATGCTGCTGGCCAGCCTGAACTCGTGCACTAACCCCTGGATCTACTCGGCCTTCTCCAGCAGCGTGTCTCCGGAGCTCCGCCTGCTGCTGCTCTGTCGCTCTCCCTCTCAGCGCCGGGGCTCGTTACCCAACGACTCCACCACCACCACCACACACACATCCAACTAGTGAACACACACACGCACACACACGCACACACAACAGTCAAGTGCAACATCCTACAAAGTGTGTATCTTGTACGCTCTGTAGTCTGCTACATAACTAGACCGCTTCATGTTCCACGCTGGTAAAAGAAGAGTTTGACATTTAGAGGAAGAGGAGGAAGATCTTGTTTGTTTCCTGGAGGAAGTCAAGAAATTATTTACACACTTTAGAGCTTTTTCCACTTCTCACATTGCTCCCTTGATGTAAATAGCAAAAGGCTAACCATGTTCTCCCTGCAAGTACAACAGACCACATACACACTGCTGTAATACATTTTATAAAGTGTAATCATTGTAAATGCAAGTGTTTTGTTTCTTCAGCACCTGACTGCTGATTTAAAATGTTTCCTTCTCAGAACAGAACAAATGCAATGAGATTTGTTTTAAAAACTATTTATTAAATTCCCTCAACAGCCGTAAAAACACTTCATACAAACACATAAAAACAAACTGCCACCAACAAAGGTTTGTTCTTTCATTTATTTAAACATGTGCTCACTATGTACCGTTTAAAAACAAACCTGCACACAAACGTTCACATTTCAATGAAACGTTTCAATAACTGAAGGTTTTAGACCATTTTGAATTCGAGTAACTCAAACTCGCGTGTTGAATAAAAACAGTAAAATATTTACTCAGGGATGACGGATGTTTCTGGTTCCCTCGACACAAAGTAAAATGGATTTTTCTTTATATTTTGGATTATATAGCGTGAATGCAATTGCCAGAAGTGAAAAGCGTTAGGCGTGATGACGCTAGTTAGAAAACGGGTTTATAGCATGTGGACACAGCGAGGCAGGACGCCTGTCTGCAGATCACTCTTCTTCTAACCCTCAAATATGAATATGAAATATGGATAGTTCAGGTAGAACCATCGGTACCAGAGCACATTTCTGTTAAAGTCAAGTAACTTACTTTTAGACAACCACTTACACTGAAGACTGATACTTACATTTGTCAGTAGAGCTATCAACACGTCACAGAAACAGAACAGTTTCTTTCAATTACAATTTCATTTCCTTTGTTATTGTCAACAAACAATGAACAGACCAAAACAGCAGCCATGTTTCCATCTACTACATATCATCTACACATTATAACCTGATTAAACGTTTGTTTCCACCTTTGAGATTATTAGGAGTTCATCGAGATAAGCAGTAGGTGGCGCCAATTGCACTGCAGAAGAAGAAGATGCAACAAAATGAAGAGTTGAAACTAAAACAGATGTGGAGTAAGAATATATTGTTTTATCTCTTCACGTTGAAGTCACGTGCTTCATGTACGCCATTAATCCGCTAAATCTTGTTTCCATTGCACCAACTTGTCGATACACCAACTTTTCCACCTCAGCCGGGATTGAAATTGTAATAATCCTTCTTTTCCCAAAACAGGGGGGCACTGTAGTGTTTTACTCAAACTGGAGTAAAATAGTTTATTTATTGGGGACTATTTTCTGCCGCGGATGAATACATACAATCAGTGGAGTCAAAATAATAACATCAGGCTTTGGATACACAAACTATACTTGATAGTTGGATCCATTTATTGTAGGTTTTGGTCTTTTCATGCAATTTGTTGACAAAAAGAAAAACATAAAATATCACAATCGTTCATAATTTCTATAATTTGTCTAAATCTAAATCTTCAAAATGATTATTCACCATCATTGTTGCTCATAAAACATTTAGTGAATGGTTTAAAACCTCCATTTATTTCCCCTGGAGAGAAAGGAACCGTATTGAGGCTGAAGAGGTCCCACGTCTTCTGTTGCCTTTGATCTGGACACAAAAACTTCTCTGACAGATGTTTGCAGTTTGATCGATGCATAATAATCATGTTTCAAACTGCAACACTAAATCAGACATCACACATTCTGTACAGTTCAGAGACAAACGATGAGACCTGTTTGATAGTGCAGCGACTGAATACAAAAAGAAAAGATGATGAAACCTGGCGACAGTTTAAACACACATCTCTCACACACACACACACACACTATTTCATCTTATACATCTGTCCGATTGTCATTAAACTACGACGCCGTATTAGGGCAAACGCAGGATTTCCGAGATATAAAGTGGTTCATTTACAAGAAGACACATTTACGATAAAAGAAAATGTAAACTTGTTTGTTGTAAATGTACCACTTCTAATCTCAGACAGTGTACAAGTTTCTTCCCCAGCTTTTTATTTTAAAACCTACAATGGCCCTAATACGCCGTTGTATTAAAACAGTGAGCTAAAAGATTATTATTATTACTTTTAAAAGAATCACAAAGGTTTGCTGATATAACTGTAAACTATAATGTGTTAATAAAAAGCATAACTATCGGGTACTGCAACTCTTATAATCCACAATGCTAAAATAAATTAGGATTGTGTGTCATTTCAGAGATTCGTTTCCAGGTCAACGCACCATCCACACACCCAGTACACACACCATCCACACACCATCCACACACCCAGTACACACACACCATCCACACACCATCCACACACCATCCACACACCCAGTACACACACCATCCACACACCCAGTACACCCTTCGATCTGGTACAATCACAGCCTCTTATCCACCCCAAAAAACAGCGTGCTGTGTCATTTAATACTGCGCGTGCTGGTTACTCAGCAGGTAAATCTGTGGGGCGTAACCGTGTGAGCGCTTTTGTTCAAGTGTGTCTTTATCAATACGCATGATGAGCTGCTACGGTTGGAGGGTGTATGACACAAAACTACACACACATTTATGTGCAAGCACGCCAGAACAGTGCCTCCTACACTGCTAGCATTGTGACACTCTAGACCTCTAACATTGGACCTATACTTCCTTTCTCTCCTTTGTCTTTGTATTTTTTAAGCAGTTACACTCTATGTCCTCTAATAAGAGTTAAACATGTTACTACTCCCTGTGGTGGTGAACTTCCAAATTTCTTGTTCCCAAGTTGTTCTTTTGCGGCGCATAAATCAACATAAACACCTGGAAATGTTACAGTGAACTAACATGTGAACAGATTCACTGCAGCTACACAAATATGAATGTGTCCAGCCCTTCAGGAGTGAAGCAATGCAAGTATGTCGTGTCTTGGTACTTTTCTAAGTACTGTACCAGAAACAGAAAGTATTGTTCGACTCTGAGCTCGAGGTCCAGTGTGTGTGTTTCTGTGAGTGTGTGAGGTTCTGAACCTTTATGGCAGCTCGAGACCCTGAGAGTAAAGTCCTCATTAGTTTACTAGATTCTTATCTTACAGTCATTCTGTCTGTTGTGCGTCTATCTGGCGTTTACATAATATATAGGTGGTGTGTGTGCTCTGCGAGGACACCAAAGGCACGTCAAATACCAAAAATCAGAGGTCTCAACGCGGCGAAAAGCTCCTTGACGAGCAGCTAAGCTTCACGTCACAGCAGCAGGTCTCTGTTTTTAACGATAAAAGTACGTTTCTATGGCTTCAGGGTTTTCTCTCGTGTGGTTGCTGTAACTCTCGTGTGTGTTTCTGTGAAGTGTGTGCGTCCTTCTCGAGTCTGTTAAAAAAAAGAAAAGAAAAAAGAATTCTACACTGTGTCCTCGTCCATCTTGGCGACGTCCTCTAGAGCGACGGCCTCTAGGACATTGTTCTCCGCCTCCTCGTCTGATTTTGACGGAGGGGAAGGCGACAACATGGCGGCGCACTCCTCCTTGGGCTCCTCCCTTTCTCTTTTCTCCTCCGCTTTCTTCTCTTGCGCCAGCAGGCGGTAATTGATGCTCATTCCCACGAAGAGGATCACACTTGAGACGATGAGGATGATGCCAGAGGAGATGTAGGTGTAGTCATAGTGGTTGTAGTAGTTATAGAAACTACCTGCAGGTGGACAAAAGAGAGCGATGACTGATTATTATTATTGCCGTTACATGCAACAGAGAGATGCAGCTTCCTGGCTTTTCTCTCCTGATACTGAAACTCTAAACTCCTGTGATATAAAGTATTCTTTCCACCTGAAACCTGTAAAACTCACCATTCTTTTATAAGTTAACGTGAGGGTGCAACTAACAAATCTTTTCATTATCAATATTATTATATTAATCTGCGGAGGTTTGTCATTTTAGCTTTAAAAAAAAGACGATTCATTTATTATTCAAATAGTTAAAGATACATTTTTACTTGATGGATTAGAAAGATCGTGATCCAACGGCAAAAAACAACCTTCCACCCCTCCCTTCTCCTGTGATGCATGTTGGATGTCTTACCTGTTAGCGGTGGTCCCAACAGCACCGGCCCACACTCCACTATCGTGACCAGACCCACGGCAGAGGAGAACCTCGGAGCTCCCACCAGGTCCATCAGCGTCTCAAACAACACCGAACTCAGCCAGCCAAAAGCAAAACCAAAGAAGATGGCGTACACCACGAATCCAGTGTAGTCCACTGACAGCGGCGCCAGCACGTGACACACGCCGTTGTAAAGGACGGCAGCGGCGAAGAAGTACTGTATCCTGGGTCGGATCCACTTTGTGTTGGCCAGCATGCCCATGGAGGGCCGGGCAAACATATCCACCAATGCCAGTACTGACAGCAGGAAGGCTGCTTTTTCTTTGCTGATGTCCTTACTCTTGGCATAATTTGAGAGGAAGACGAGCGGCGCAAAGAGGCCGAAGAACATGACGACGTTTCCCATCAGGTAGAGCAGGAAGCCGCGGTGTTTGAACAGCGTCAGGTCAATATAGGAGTTGATGGTCTGCAGGACGGTCTTCTTCGCCTGTGGCTGTACCGATTCCACCGCCTTGACCTCGCATGCCTCCAAGTTGGGATTCGCTGGCTGAGGTGTGGGGGCGAGGGGCCGCATGAGGGAGCCGGCCACGCAGCAGTTGAGCAGAAGCCCTCCCAGGATGAGGAAGCTACCTCTCCACCCAAACTCATCGTACAGCCAGGTGTTGAGAGGAGCCAGGGTGGACAGAAACACGGGGCTGCCTGCCATAGCGATGCCGTTGGCGATGGGGCGGCGCTTGTAGAAGTATTTACCGATCATAGTGAGGGCTGGATTCAGATTGAAAGCCAGTCCCAAACCTGGAGAGAGAGAAATGGAAACAGAAAAGAAGGGTTACACGATGAGAAGATGACAAAATGATGAGAAACCAAACCGCCGTCAATATTCAGGTAAACAAATACAAGCGAGAAGTATGATTTCTATTTATCCAACCACAAAGCGTGTCCTCGTTACGGCAGCTGGAGGACTTACAGAAGAGAATTACAAACACGTTACCTGAGGCCTGTTTAGACAAGAACACATCATAACAAAATCAAGTTCTTATTAGAAAACAAATTAAATGTTCATCATCAAGAGTCATCGTCTCATCTCATCTCTGTGACTGACCTCCCACTACTCCTATGCAGAAGTAGAGCTGCGGCACAGTGTTGCAGAAGGACGCCATGACCAGTCCCGTCCCGGCCAGACAGCCGCCCAGTAAGATGATTGGTCGACTGCCATATTTGTTCACAAGGATGCTGCTGATTGGACCTGGAGGGAAAGAAGACTTGATGTCATATAAAGCATAAATACATTATAGTGAATAAGACCGAAACATTGTTGTAGAGTTGAATCTCAAAGATTTATTAATTAGACTTTTCAATAAGTCCAATTCGGTTGGACTAAACAAGACATCACCTTTGGCTTAAGTTTTTTACCAAACACTTAATCAATTAATTGGCAGATTAATCCTTTCTTGCAGCCCTACGCACATGTACAAGACATGAATTACATCAGCTCAACCTTTCAACTTCTCACCAACAGGTGGTGCTCTGATGGCAAAATATAAAAAAGGAAGGACAGTGGCTGATTGTGTAACAGCACCAGTTGCACAGATGTTACACGGAGGAAGAAGGAAGAGTGAGGAGCAGGGAGCCAGGCAGTGCGAGGTCTGGCATGCCACACAGAGTTCATTCAGGAGAGGAGATAAGAAATTGGACAGAATTCATTCAAAATAAGAAGGAATTAACATTTAACATGTCTACCAAGTACCAGTTACAGCACTGTACGACACACGGACAGGATTTACTGTTAGGTTTTTAAAGTGCAGTAAATAAGATAATTAAAATGTTACCATATTAAGGTTGTTTACAAAACCATAGTATTCATACTCAGTCCCAAGACACGCAGAGACCAGCCCCTTAAACAACAGCTCTTGTGAGCCACGTAGCCAGCTTAGCCTGACCAAACAACTCTTTGTCCGGCCAGAATAACTGGCCCTCAGAGGCCTTCAGAAAACCCCCCTCCCATCTTCCCACAGACAGCAGAGAGTAAAGAGAATAACGGTTACACACAAAGACATTAAATAAAAAACACATGATGTAGAGACTCAGGCACGTTGCAGACTACACAGACTTCCCCCACATGCAGGGCCCAATGTAACTCCCTCCACTGAAGATCCCCTGACCTCTAAAGAGGGAGCGTGTGCAGCACCATCCACTAAACCCTGCCATAGTCTGCCCCCCCCCCACCTGACCTCCCTTAGTACTGTGATGGCCTTAGCCTTCACTAGTGCTGCATATAAGACCCTCCCCTTCTAACCCTCAAAAATCCCAAGGCTCGGAGACGCAAAGGACAGAAGAGAACAGAAGAGAAGAGAAGAGAGGAGAAGAAGGGAAGAGAGGAGAAGGGAAGAGAGGAGAAGGGAAGAGAGGAGAAGAGAAGAGAGGAGAAGAAGAGAAGAGAGGAGAAGAAGGGAAGAGAGGAGAGGAGAGAAGGGTTGAGGCGTTCCACGTGCCTCGGCCTGCGTGCCAGCCTCACTATGAATGGGCCTCACATGATTCAGACCGGCACTCTGCTGGATGTGAATACAAAGTAAAGGCTGCTGAATCTACACTTTGTGCAACTATAGTGCACGACAGGACAGAAAGTGGAACAAGTTCATTCCTCAATCCTAATCCTAACTACTATGTGATGAATATAATGTCATATGTCAAAACTGAAAATTAAAAAACTAAATTAAACATTTTTGACCACTCGAGTGGATATTAGTGATCATAAAATCTCTCCAGCATACCACATACAGACACTAAGACCTCGAGGAACACCACAGAAACAGGAGGGGTGTGTACCGGGGGAAAGAAACCTACAAGCGGTCCTCCATGGAACTTTTTTGGTGCAAAGCCAAAGAGCAAAATCACTTCCATGGGAGGTTTGTGATGCAACCGGCTGGCCCGCATTTTTATCATCAGGGAGAGCGCCTCTTCAACTCCTGTACATAGTACGACACATGTGGAGAGCTGAGGAAGGGAGAATTAGCACCCTCCCAAACATCCAAGTGTGCATCTGCAGAACAGACCTGCTCCACTGTCGCAGGACCGAAGCTCTCCCTCTGAAGACCTGGAGAACCACTCATCTGCACACAGTGGCCGGGGTCAGCCTTGATGCACGAGCATTCACTCACACACTAAATGCCTCTCTCGTTTCTGTCACTGAGGGTCTGACTAGCCGGCACAAAGCCTGTCTTGGTGAGTCGCCGTGTTCGGGGGTGGTGAGTGTCCATGTTGCAGAACACACACATCATACACACCAGACTCCAGCATTAATCTGAGCGTGTTTGGAGCTTCGTGGTGAACAAAAGTGAACCTGTACAAGGACAGGAATGAATCTGCATCCACTCAACACTCACGCACACATAAACAAATCAGTAGTGACAGTCTTTGTTGCCGTCTGGCAAAATACAAAGAGGGCAGTGAGTGGAGTTCTCAGGGACATTATATAAACGATTCGTCCTCCCCCACCTCCCCCCCATCATTGCTCTCTTTCCCTCGGTGAAAGAAAGGAACAGTGAGTGGAGGAAGTAGAAGAGTTGCCCTCAGCTTCCCTCTGACACAGCATCCTAAAGTGAGTAAAAAAACTAAAACGCATGTCGTAAGTGGCCCCAGCTGTGACGAGCTCTTCCTCTGCAAAGTATCAACAACACCTACAACACTCTACTCATTACAGAGCAAAGGTTCAGATTCAGGGGTGCGTCCCAAGTGCGTCTGTAAGTTCAGAACATTACATCACTTTACTGTAATGCAGAAAGAAAATACTTGTTAAAACACCCCACCAGCAGTAACGACTCAGTACACGGGGGCCCATTCTACCAGGTTTCTGGTGACATCGTCTTAAATGTGTAAATTTAATTCTATACTTAATATTTAGGTCTAATTAGTGGTGTTGTCCCTTTTAACATGCATGAAGGGACAGAACACCTCAGTATAATGTATTCCAGTACAACACCACCACTAACTATGACCTCAATTATAAACATCATTGAATTAACTCCTCGATGACCGCGTCAGAAATGGCCCCGTATTGCATCAGATTGTACCTAATAAATAAATAAAGTGGAGAGTTTTGTCTGAGTCTATTGAACTCTGAGAAGCAAACTTTGACATTAATTTCATGCCATAGTAGTTTTTCATTCCTTTTCTAAAATCGGCTTAAATCTTAACTCTCCCTCTCATGCTTAATCATATCAATATCCTGTAAGCCCTGAGCACTTATTGCATTAAAACAAGCTGGTGTGCACCCATGTGCACCCTCACACACACACCCAGGCTTATTTTCCTCAGAGAAATCCCACAGATCATGAGATAAGTCAGATCTCAGCGCTCCCAGGCCAGCGCTATATGAAGTCCTTTTCACATATCCAGTGATTAGTAAGTTCAAGCGGCGGGCCACACACAAAATGTTTTACTGAGTTACAAGATATATTCCCGGTTCTGCTGAAATTGAGTTTTATAAATATACTTCTCATTCCACACACAGAGCGGTTTGAATGAGTCAGAAGATAGAGAATAGGGCTCGTCATTTGAATTGTTTCCGTTTCTCCTTTTTTCTTTGTTTGCCAGGGTTAAAAATGGCATTCAAAGAAAAGCACATTTATGGGACAAAGGATCCAAAAAGAGCCTCACGGAAAGGAAGATAAAGATCTGCTGCCCTGAGAGACGCTCCAGCTGTTGAGATTGTAAATGACAAAAACATTATGGGAATTCATGCCAATTAAAATAGTCGAAAAGGGCATTTAGATAGAGACTGAGCAAGTTTATTGTGTGTTTACAGTGTGCTTTGTTAGTGTTAACTTATCTTCAACTAACCCTAACAGTGTGCTTTGTTAGTGTTAACTTATCTTCAACTAACCCTAACCCTAACAGTGTGCTTTGTTAGTGTTAACTTATCTTCAACTAACCCTAACCCTAACCGTGTGCTTTGTTCGTGTTAACTTCACTGGCAGCTGAAAATGATGCAACTCTTTTAGTTTCTTGCAGTTTGTTTCATGCAGATGCTTCAAATATCTTCCTTTGTGCATTCAAACTTGTTCACACCATTAGCCAGCGTTCACCGACGACATGCAGCCAATACGAGCGTGTGGAAGTCGGTGTGTGTACGTGCGCTACCTCATGTGTAAGCAGTGAGTCATACGGTTATTGTCATGTACATTCTACAACTTCACCCATACAGCACAAGCTGGCACTGAGACGTCATTAACTGGTGATCAGGCTGAATTTTGAAACGGGGGAAATTTGGGACTGCTTCAACATCTGGCTCCTGTTATGCAATTTCCCCCCCCCCCTCCCCGTTTGCGCCTCAGCAGTTTCCTCACATAAATGCCTGAACCTACTGCAGGCTGACACGCAGCTCTGAAGAGGATGAAGTGGAAGAAACTGATACCATTTTTAGATAGGAATAATCTGAGAGAGAAAAAAAAGACGATGGTGTCCAACATGTAGGGTGTGCTTTAAATACACTGGTGGAGAAGGAGAGCGAGTGTTTGACTAGGGAGGGAACTTTGTGTCTTGGGCCAGAAAGACTGAAACCTGATCTTTTAAACATGAGTATGGAAATGTAAACATGTGTGTTGCAGCAATGCAAATAGAAAGGGTCATCAAGCACACACACAAAACGACTTTATTCAAAATATAGTTTCATCTCCAGCAAATATGTGCTTGTTTTTTCATAGCCAGTGAGTGTGAGAGAGAGAGAGAGAGAGAGAGAGAGAGAGAGAGAGAGAGAGAGAGAGAGAGAGAGAGAGAGAGAGAGAGAGAGAGAGAGAGAGAGAGAGAGAGAGAGAGAGAGAGAGAGAGAGAGAGAGAGGAGAGGAGAGAGAGAGAGAGAGAGAGAGAGAGAGAGAGAGAGAGAGTGAGTGAGTGAGGGTAGTGTGTGAGTGAGTGAGTGAGTGAGAAGAGTGGGTGTGTGTGAGTGAGTGAGTGAGTGAGGAGAGAGAGAGAGAGTGTGTGTGTGTGTGAGTGAGAGAGAGAGAGTGTGTGTGTGTGAGTGAGTGAGAGAGTGTGTGTGTGTGTGTGTGTGTGTGAGTGAGTGAGAGAGTGTGTGTGTGTGAGTGAGAGAGAGAGAGTGTGTGTGTGTGTGTGTGTGTGTGTGTGTGTGTGTGTGTGTGGTGTGTGTTGTGTGTGTGGTGTGTGTGTGTTGTTGTGTGTGAGTGAGAGAGAGAGAGTGTGTGTGTGTTTGTGTGTGTGTGTGAGTGAGTGAGGCGTTTGATTTGCTTCAGTGAAGGGTGAACGATAAAAACATCACGCTAAAGTCCCGACAAAAGAACACACACACACGCTCCTCCAGAAAACACAAGACTTCCCCCACCTGAGGAAGAGAAGTCTGCAGAGTCTTTGTATTGTAAACTACAGCATCAATTACAAATGCTACGAGCGTTACGTCCTCGAGATTTGTTTTTGTGTTGCAGAAGTACCAGGGTACTATATGTCCGTGTACTGGACACTCTTTAGAGATGTTCTTTATGCTTAAGAGACGGAGTTTCTGCTGTTGTCACTTATTAAGAGTGTTCCACTTAATTGTTTTAATGTTGTTTACAAAGTTCTGCTTTTGTTGGATTCAAAAGAGGACATTCTCAGACAGCTCAAGCAAACAACAAACATGAGAGAATGTGCTACGGTATGTGGGCTATTATTATTTTCCACATTGACAGGGCATGTGCCTGATTGAAGAGGTCTGGAACCAAACGGAGCATTTCCAGTAAGCGAGAACGCGCCTGACACGATACACGTGTGAAAGAGAAACTCTGGACAATGTGCAGACCGGATGCTCAGGATATTGTCCGAAGTTCATATGAGAAAACGGCTCACATCTAAAGTGTTTAGTCAACTTCCGAAACAATCAAACATGTCTCCTAGAAAAATACAGTAATAAGAGTAAATAAACAGCGTTTCCTGTAATATGGACACTCACCTCCAGCATACATGACAGCCAGCATGATGGAGGAGATCCAGGACACCTGACTGGGTGTGGCATCGAAGATGACCTCTATCTCTTTGAAGAACACAGTGATGGATTTGGGGAAGGCGTAGGAGAAGCCGATGGAGATGAAGGCCCCCACCACCACTGCCCAGCCCCAGCCACCTTCAGGAGGGGTGTACACCACGGGGGCCGGAGGCATGTCTGCTCCCGAGGAAGAAGAAGAGTGGAGGACAGCTGCGTTCAGAGGAGAAGGTGCACTGAGATCAGGACTCAAAATCTGTGGGAGACACAGAGCAGAGAGCTGGTTAAAATCAAGACCGATGGTGAAAGGAGGTGATCATCGTAACCTTTCGTTAGCATCTCTATCTAATGTACTGGCGTCTGCAAGATGAAATATGAAGAAGGAGAGAGGCAGTGATGAGACTGAAAAATAATGAGGAAGTAAACTAGATAGTTATGTTTATGTGATCATTTCTCAAATCGCAATTCCAAGTGCTGTCATGGTGAGAACGAGCATCTGTGCCGGGCCACATGCCAACATGCCAACATGAGACAAACACGAGGCATCTTGAGAAGATTAGACCATGAGAATGTAGATTTTTCCCTGTAGATTGGAGCTGCATCGGCTTTTTTGCCATTTCAACCAATGCAAGCACCCGCCTTTGTCGCCACACCAAACTACTGCCTATACTTTTTAGTGGCGGCAGGAAGGCTACTTAACAACTGCTTGGGAAGTCCCTAAATCAAAGGTTGAATTAGGGAAAGGAAATAAAGCACTGAACGACAGCCGACCCTCGCTAATCGATCATTAGCTGTTAACCTGACATGATTAATGCCTTGCATGCAGAGGTGCTGTTGAAGCGCCAAACAAGCCGCCCGGCTGTAACGATAACCCGATGCAGAAACAGGTTCAATTCCTCATTTATGGCCAGCATTTATGTAGGTGCAAAATGAGCAACTTGGCCCCCAGTTCACCCGTCCGGAAGAGCTATCAGCCACGATGTTGTGTGCATTGTGTCGTGGTGTAATAGCAATTTAAATGTCTACTGTTTTAATTATATAAGTTTCCTATGTTAAACAAGCCAACTGCCATTTGATGCTAACATAGAAGTGCCGGTCATGTTAATACAAGACAGACGCATCCTGATCAGACTGATCCTGAACTAACAAAAGACAGGACACACCCAAATCCTGAATCAAACTGTTTAACATACTGAGACAGAATATTGAGTGTATCACCCAATACTCTGTTTTACATAACTATTACCTTACAAGCATCGAAGGGCAGTTTGGCTCGGCCCCCTGTGTTTCTTTCTTCACCTCGCCTCCAAACCAAATTGTATAAAATGCCTATGTGTCTTCTTCCAACCTGTGCCCTTCCATAGACTACTCTGTATTCTGTGAAACTGGTGCCAATTTGTGGCAGCAAATAAATGCACAAAGACAACTCTGTCTCTATCACCATGTATTTGATTTTATATACATCTCTCCAGAGTAAAGCAGGAAAACTTCCACAACAGTGGACACACGCAGCCACTTTCCCAGTAGCTCTACACCGCATCAATTAGCTGCGATGTTGTCAGCTGTGTATCTGCCTGCATAACGTCACTGTCTGGGTTTCCACCCGTATTGAAAGCTTGGCGGCCACAGCTTGGTCTCACGCTCACTTAAGGTAGGCGGACCTTTTAGATGGATCAGCTATTTTAATTTTAGTGGCAAGTTGCTAGTTGGAGTTTTTCCATTTTGTTTTTTTATAACTGTTTTAGTGATGGCATTAAAATCGGTCAAAAGTTATATATAAAAATGGTTAATTATTAACACTCTACGGGAAGGCAGCGACAGCAAAACTTATTTTAGCCACCTAAAGAAAATCAATTTGCAAGCTGTATTTAGAAAACCTATAAAAAAAACAAAAACTTTCCAACAGGGAACTGAAGCCGTTATCCAGGGTACTAAAGAAGCAATATGAAATATTAAATATACAACTGGCATAGAAAAAGCAATGTGTGCAAAAATACCCACGGACGTGTTGACTAGGCCTCAACGTCCTCTTTTCCCCATTTAGGCCGCACATAGCAGAGCTATTTATGGTCGGCTCTTACATCAACTCTAGTGTTCGGGCCATTTACCGTAGAAGGAGTCCAGGATACAAACTGTAAACCACACAGGGACTAATGCTCTCCTTGTAAGTGAAGATAGAGAACAATTAAAAATATAAAAGGACTAGACATTGATGACAATCATGTCCTAAAATGCAGAGAAAAGATTCACTAACCTTGTAATAACTAGCCTAATGAACAGCCAGGGGTCTTGCTCTCCTACATGGTATTAGCCCAGTCATGCTGTTAACAACCACGCTCTGCCAATCATTACACTGTCAGCCTGCTACATTACAGAAACGGGTTAACTCAGCTCTGTTGTCACAATACAGACAGCTGATGGTCATCACAGAACTTTAAAGTTCATGTTTTTTCCCCCCACTTCTTTCTGCTCCGTATACATCCCATCTCCTCCCCACAAAGAACGAAGTTTGCAACCAATTACAAGGACTGACACTGTAAAACATATGAATTTCTCTAACTGCAGACAAATATACTTATCTGTTAACAGATAAGTATATTTGTCTGCAGTTAGAGAAAACCGGTCAAACACAGTGAGACAAATGTAAGTATTTGAATTCTCTGTTAATGCTGAGCTTTCAGTTTTTTCCATTTCTGTAAAGCGACACCTGCATCAGCAGCAGGGACTGTTAAAAACTCTGCATGATTTAGGATGGGAATTCTGAAGTGGAGTGAAACATATAATGGGCAATTCATTGTCATTCATTGACAAGCTTTTTGATTCCACTCACACAAACATATAAATGCTGCAGGTTGATATGGGTGTGTGTGTGTGTGGTGTCACTTGTGTGTGTGAGAGTTACTACCTACTGTAAATGCTTGAGCTTTACTTTAAGACTGCATGAGCTCAGGGGAGATAGAGCTCTGTTGATCTCTGCAAAGTGGCGACATGTGAGTTTAGCAGATGGGTTACATTACTACACGCACACACACACACACACACACACACGAGAACAGATCTATGCCACAGTTTCTGAAAAGGAAGCCACCATATTCAGGCCAACCACATCCAGTTTTCCCTGATGAATAGCATTTTCTAGTTCGTCCCCCTTCTTTTTCTTGAGGATTATTCATTGTATTACAAATATCAATTACTATCTTTATACATGTTGCACATTCCCTGCAGAACTGTACAGGTCTTATATACACACAACATATCAGTTTCATGTTTGTGATCATCGTGGCAAACGTGGTACTGGAGATACCTACTGTAGCAGGAAGAGGTGGTTTTGAATACTTTGCCAGGTGTTTATAAGTCTCTCTTTTTTGTCACTGCGATAGCGTTACAATAGTGCAAGATGCAGTCACAAAGCTTTACAGGCGTTTAGTTGAGATCACTTTGAAGGCTAATTTGAGAAAATGGTGTGGGTAAGGACAAAGGGCGTCAAAAGGAGGTGGGCAGGAAGTGGGGAAGGGGCCATTAGCACCCCACTTTACAGCCCTGGCTGGTGTGATCCCATCGCAGGGTGGTCTCTAAAATATTTTGTGATCACAGTGATCCGGGTCAAAGACTTCTGACTCAAATCAACAAATGACAGACATGAGGACCATCAATGATATCAGAAACCAAAGTCAGCACTTCTTGTAATGTGGAGGAGCATACAGGCAGCTTCACTTCCTCTATGCTGGTCTCTGTCGGTCACACACATTTGCATAAACAACCAAATAAGTATTTAAAAATAAATGTTACTAATGGTTAGTAAGTCATGAGATTTTAAATCACTCAACATCTTCAGCAGTATAGATACACAGGTTCCAGCTGCGCTTCCAGCTCTTTATACTCTCCGATAGCAAGTACACACACACACTTTAGGAAAACCCTACTTGTTCTGCCTTTCTACACTGATCTACAGGCGTAAACAAGTTCCAAAGTAGTCGTGACATACTCATCTAAGCGAACCAGCAGTTTGCTGAGCATTGGTTCCTCACCTCTGATCTATGCTGCAACAATGCTTTCCTGGACTGAGGAGGAATGTGATGACTGCAGGAGTAACGTTTCAGCCAGTCCTCCTTATGTTCCGACATGAAACATACAGACTGCATTAACTTCAATACAAAATATTTGTTTTGGAAGAGGTACCGTATCAGTACTCGCTGAAACGATTAATCTAATAGTGGATCGAGAGAAAAATGATCTTTTGTTGAACTACTGACGACACAACCTGAGCCAGAGAGAAACAGGGGAATGTGACTACGGACGAACATAAAACACAAGAGGTATAAATAAAATAAAAAGAGCATTCAAAATAAATAATCAGACTACAAATTCCTTTATAATGTTTTTGCCTTAGCTTCAAATAAAACATTGTTTAAATGACTTTAAATCTCGTGTGCTCTCCCTCTTTGTCCTGCTCACTGAGCCGTGACAGCCTAAAGAAGCAACGTCACCGCTGGTCTCAGTGGTCTGATCACGCACAGTCATGCGACCTCTTTTTAGGTCACACAAGTAGGGCGAACACACAAACAGGCGTTTATTTAACTATTCATGAAAACATATTTTACAAATCCTTGATGCATTTGAAAGTGCTGCTGTACCAGAATGTGTGCCAGGACAGTTCAGGTCATAACTCCTGGCATTATGATGCTGAAATAAAGCCATTAATGATTCTCGAAGAGAGACTTGGGACCAAAACCTGGACTGGATTAGACTGAATGGATCATAATGCGTCCCTGTATGATGACGAACTGAAATCATGTTTCCTGTCAATTAAATTGGTGTCAATCAGAATGTAAAATAATATTTGTCATACAACTATTTCCCCTTATAATGCAATAAAATAACCCATTTATTATTAGGACATATCTACAATAAATCCAATTTAAAGGTCAAATTAATACCCATAATACCACGACTATTGGCACTCTCACAGCTCAGATCGTTGCTCCAGTCTCCCTCTACATCTCCCCCTGTCTTTATACATGTGTTTAAGTAGTTTTAATACCTCGACGCATTCCAGATATCTTGCAGGCTATATATCTGGACCGGTCTGGGAGTCTTTCATGGAGCTACAGCCAAAGAGAGCGCAAGAAAAGAGATGAGAGGAAACATGGGGGAGGGGTCGCCTTTAACTGTTTGTGGACATGCATAACAGTGAACAGTTGTTGCATCAAGGGGAAAATAGATCAACAGTAATGACGTGTTGAAACGGGCCTATTTCATGAACACGTGTGCCAATGACAACATCAACTAGCATGACTACTCGCATGGTCTTATGTCATTTTGTGTCACTTGAACAACAACTCAAACTCATTGGGGGTTCCTCCTGGTGAAAGATGTTGTAGGTGGTGGTGGTCTAGTGGTTCGGCTTCCAAATACAACACCGGAAGGTTGTGAGATGCTCCAGGGGGGCTGTCCCTGTGTTAGTTCACTGTTTGGGTGTCTGCTAAATGACATGTATTGTAATGTATTCATGTAGTGTGAAAACCCCAACGACTTCAAGATTACAAGACAGCAAGTTGTGTAGTTTGAATTTAACTTTAGCAACAGCAAGAAACCTTCTAGGAGTTTGCATGTGAAACACAGGTCCCACATCAAATGCACCAGCTGTTAAAATGGAAAAAAGATGGCGATGGAATGTGATATTCAGTTTTCAGGCTGGACTTAATGGGAAGCAGGCTTCATCATGGATTTATATTTCTATCTACCCTGAGATCCCAGTGCTGGAGCTTAGTTAGGTGTGTGTGTGTGTGTGTGTGTGTGTGTGTGTGTGTGTGTGCAACAGAAAAGCAGGAAAACTCCTGAAGGAGTTATCAATGAGGCAATTCATTCTACAGTAACAAACATTCCCTTTACTAAAGTGTGTTCAGGAACCGAAGTTACTGGAAATCACTTAAAACAACAAATAATAGTTTCAGCAGATGCGATGTTAGAAATATAAATGTGCCAAAGCCATATTCTTTCTGGATAACAGACTGACCCAATCATTACAGGGTTCAACTTTAGTACAAATACTGACATGACAATGATTAAAGATGCCGTCTGGATTTCCCAAATTCTGTCCATATTGCACACAAGACAGGATACTACGGAGAGACTTCAGCTCATCGAAAACGCTGCAGCGAGGCTGCTGACTAGAACCAAGAGGACAGACCACATCAGCCCAGTTTTAGCCGCTCTATACTGGCTTCCAGTAACTTTTAGAATTGACTTTAAGGTCCTCCTTCTTGTATACAAAGCCCTAAACGGAACTGGACCAAGTTACACTGCCAACTCTCTAATCAACTATGTGCCCCCAAGAACATTACGATCATCCACTACTGGTTTATTAAATGTTCCCAGAAACATCCAAAAGAAAATTGAGGATGCAGCTTTTTGCAATTATGCACCAAAGCTATGGAACACTTTACCTGCAGACATTAGGGAGGCAAGCTCGCTCAATATCTTCAAAAGTAAACTAAAAACATATCTCTTTACTTTAGCCTTTTAATAGTGATATTTTATATCTCTTTACTTTAGCCTTTTAATGGTGATATTTTATATCTCTTTACTTTAGCCTTTTAATATTGATATTTTATATCTCTTTACTTTAGCCTTTTAATAGTGATATTTTATATCTCTTTACTTTAGCCTTTTAATAGTGATATTTTATATCTCTTCACTTTAGCCTTTTAATAGTGATATTTTATATCTCTTTACTTTAGCCTTTTAATATTGATATTTTATATCTCTTTACTTTAGCCTTTTAATGGTGATATTTTATATCTCTTTACTTTAGCCTTTTAATGGTGATATTTTATATCTCTTTACTTTAGCCTTTTAATGGTGATATTTTATACAATCTTTAATGCTGCTACTTCATGCCACTTTAAACACATTTAAATGCTTTCATTATGTAATGTTCAATGTTGCTATTTTAATTCTGCTATTTAACATGTGAATGTGTAAAGGTGAAAGAGTGTATTTTGAAAAACCTGAGATCAAATAGACGGTGTTACCACGGGAAAACTTTCTGATAAATGTGTTTACATGTTCTTTACACAATTAGTGGAAAAGTGAGTGATTATGAAACGGGCCTTAAACCTATATTTTGCCAAAAGAATCTGGACTCGCAGGGACGTCTGTGTTTTAACCGTTGAAAGGTCAATAAAGAGGTTGACGAAAAAGTAAATAAAGAAGTTGACGGAGACTAATGAGTAGCAAAGGGAGTAGACCAGTTGAAAGGCCACAGGGGCCAATTGTTGATCTCATGCTTTCAAAATATGGCTCCGATAGTTTAAAAACATTTACAAGAATGGTGATGAATGTGGTTTTCCATTTCACACTCTTAATTTACATCAACACTGTGATTATTGTACTGTAAATGCTCTTATTCTGTCTAACTTTGGACTCATTCTTATGTTTTTGCTGTGAAGCACTTTGGAGCTGCAATTCTTGTATGAAAGGTGCTATACAAAGGTGCTAAAGCCACTCTTGAGACGAGTGTGAAGGGAAGGAAGGAAATAGGGAGGGTACTTTGTATTCCTTTCCTGTATGAGTGAGTGAAATATTACAGTCATCGTGAGTGTGTGAAATATCTCTAGAGTTTAGTAAAATGAATAAACACACAAATAAATAAAATAAAATACATGACAGATGATAAGAGAACATAACAGAAAGCCTGTTTTACACACCGAGCGTCAAAGAAGACCACTGACACGATTTATGTCCCATTACCAAGCATTATACATTTGTTCTCTACAGCTAAATGGTCATGAAATACTTGTCAGCTAAGCACTAATGACCACTTAAACGCCACAGGCATGAACTAATGTCAATGTCACCCCATATCTCTTCTCTCAAACACTTCTGCAATTGTGAGTGTATTCAAACTGTGTCCCTATACAGTCATACATGCTCGCTTAGCCTATTCAAACATGTTGTGCCTGGTCTGGACGAGCACACACATGAAGGATACTGTTAAATACTGGTAGGCCCAAAGGCTTATGCAAGTGTGTGCACATAGCCAACAGGTTGAATTTGTCAGGGCAAACTTCTACAATGGAAATGTGCGTGAAGAGAAAGGTTAGTTCAAGTGGTTCCAACCACACTTTGTTTTCAAGGTTTTGACAAGCATGTAAACCGGCATCTCCTCACAACAGGCAAATAACACATTTAAAGATACCCCCTTGGACTTTGAGAAACTCGGATGGACATTTTAAAGACCAAACGATTACGACAACAATAAGGTATGAAAGCAACAAGTAATCTGAATCTGCAAAGTAGCTTGGTATTTTACAGCTTTAAAGTAAATGCAGTGGAGTAAAAAGTACAATACTTTCCTCTGAATTGCAGTAGAGTAGAAGTATACAGTAGCATACAATGGAAATACTCGAGTACTTTACAAATACCTCCGAATTGTAATTGAGGAAATGTACTTTCCATCACTGTAACAGACAATATGCAGCTCTGGATAGGTTTTTTTCTTTTTTTTGGGGGGGGGGGGGGGGGGGGGGGGCAATGGGTTCTGCACGTTAGGCTGCGCGTGTGGCTGTGTGATCTTTCCATTGAGCTCTGACCCTCGAAAGAGCCAGCACGTGAAGCCCATTCAGCTCTGTGCGGAACACAGATAACATGGCTGCGGTCAAATGCACTGCAAGTGGAAGTCAAAGCTCAAGCGCGCCTTTTCTCTGTGTGGGTCCATAAACTGACGGTTCTGGCTCTGAGCCGACCCCCCCCGAGCTGTCAGGCAGCTCACCGTCCGATGCGGGCAGCCTCACTGGCACACCGTCAATGAGGCTGCCTCACAGCACGCCATGAGATACGGGCATCACGACATCGGTTAAAAAGAACATGAACGCACGTTGTTTCACATCATGTGACGAAATGAGGAAACAATAACGACAACAGAAGCATTTGAGGATAAACTGGTTCAGCTAATGGAGGAGCAGAGCTAGCTAATTTACAACTATTCATTCAGAACAAGTTGAGACGTGAACCGAAACAAAAACAGAGCCGTTGTATTCAGCAGCAGCCTCTTTGTCTCGACGGGTAGTCCGTCACCTACTCGTTCACTCACCGGGGTAGGGTTCGGGGGTTCGGCCGGGTCCGGTGAAGGTTCGGCTCGGCTGAGTGAGTGAGTCCCGGAGTATCCTTGCTCTTCTCAATGGCTGCACGTTGATCCTCCAGCAGCAGCTCGAGGTACCAAACAGACAGCACAACTTCTGGGATGGTAATGATGACACTGTAACCAGCGCGCATGCGCACGAGAGCGTGAGTGGCAGCAGAGGAATCTGATTAAAAACTAAAAAAAATGCACATGCGTATATCTATCCATCTATCTATCCATCCATCTATATCTATCTATCTCCATCTTTAACAACCAGTGAAAGTTCTCAGATATTTTAGTAAAAGTAGTTGGCTTATAATACTACACTACAGAAATACTCTGTTACAAGTAAAAGTCCTGCATTCAACTTAATAAAGTAAAAGTACAAAAATATTATCAGGAAAATTTACCCAATTTATCAATATGCAGCGTAATGACCCATGTGACATTATCAACTTTTTTGGCCATTATTTGACAAAGGACAGTGTAGAAATGGGGGGGGGGGGGGGGGGGGGGGGGGGGGAAGGGTATGATGACATACAGTAAAGGTCCCCAGGCTGGAATCAAACAAGGGACATTGGGTACACAGATGCTGTATAACCACACTCAGCTAACAAGGTGCTCCATAGGCCTTCACAAAAATGTGACAGATGTGTTGTCTGTGTTTCTTCTTCCTTTAAACCACATTTTTCCTGTTAATCCTTTCTCATCACTTCCCCCAAACATTGTTTAGGTTTCTTCCAATTTACTGACTGGCAATAATTCCCATTGTGCTTAAATAAATAAACTTTTCATCTGTGCACAAATTGAGAAGACGAGAAATGACTTGAGGCTGGGCGTGTTGCAGAAAGAGACCTTACTCACTACATCATTACAGCTGTAGGAATATAAGTAAGTGACTCCCCCATTAACATCCTGCTGTCTTGCCCTTTTTATCACTAGGAGCATTAAAGATATGTGTACTGTATTAACTGTGTAGGTATATTTCACAACATACAGCCCAAGAAGTGTGGTCTTCCTCATTTTCACAAGAATATACTGTGCATGTAAAAGATGTTCTTCTATGAAGTGAATATGGGCTGGAATGTAGTTTTTCTTATGTTTTTGCCGCTGTTCACTCCAACAGCATACAACAAGCCACTCTCAAACTGAAGGGACAGTTTATTGAATTACAATTCCTTATCGTCCACTAAAAAAAAGAAACCACATGCTATTGAGCGCGCAACAGTAAATGCAATTAGATCTGCCCCTGCAAGAAAAAAGATGAACTCTTTGCTCTGCACTTGGGAAGTCTGGAATGGCTCCATCTCTTTGATGTGCTTTTGTTTGATTGCTGCATCCATCACCAATATACTGTCAAATGTTTCCAGCTGAGAGCATGTGAGGATGCTTTTGGCACAGTAATGTGGCAGTCCCTAATTGGAATATTTATATTGTTTCTGCTAATGAGGAGGAAGTAGAAAGAGGCCAACAGTGGCAGCGTTTGGATGAGTGAAATTACAGAGAAAAGACACTCGTCTGTCTGTGAGGAGTTTGTCCTTAAATCCCAAATAAGGTTGCACAATATGCAATATGTAGTAATGTTGAATATTGCGATAAGGATAATACTTGCAATAAATAAACATGCACTCAGTCATGCTACTTCAGTAGGCCTATACTGCTAAAATATTGGAGCACACCATCTACACCGGAGCCACGTGTGCATTACTGACCAAACAAGCGATGCGTCAACAGAAATTATTTCCAACATTATAATTTTGAACAAATTGAACATTTAACTGGACAAAAAAGGAACCAATAAAAAAAAGACGGTTACATTTTAAAGGGCCTTTTTTCTACTGATACTCTTTTGACTAACTCAAAACAGTAAAAACTAGAATATTATAATAATATTATATTATAAAGAGGCACAAAAGACTTAATACAATTAAAATAAAGTACCCACCACTGTTTAGCTCTGAGGGGCCCGTTAGACTCTCCCACCAGGCGTCCGATTTCTCCCCAATATTTATCTGACCCCTTATCCTGCAACAAGCAGGAGGTCCAAGACTGTTTGCCTAATGGGTGTCCCCTGTCTGTTCATCGGGCTCACTAAGACAATAAACAGTTTAAAGGAGTTGGAGACACACTCCTGTTTTTCTTGCTTCATTCACGAGAGGGGGGGAGAGAAAAACAAAGATGCGGGGGAGGGCTTAGAGAGAAGAAAAAAGACAAACTTTGAAACCATAAAAAGCTGCCTTTGTGCAGAGTCCACTGTCACACACATGATCCCATTAAAGTAATAGACACAGACAGATAAGAGCCTCCTCTCACTGTTCATGCAGGTCTTTCCTGTCTTTATCCTGTTGCTGATTTCTCTTTCTTTGAATATAGGAATTTTACTTGTAAGATATTTAGAGCAGTATTGTTTTGTGTTTATTTTTACATATATGAGCACTTCTTCCACCACTGAATGACGTTTAACCTACCCACAGTATGGACTACTTCAAAAGTAAACATGAGGTAGGGATAGATTTACAATCCTGAACTTTTCAATTAAAGTTGGAGAAAACCAAACCTCACCTACAAATAAGTTCACAAATATAAACACAAAACAGGAGTAATGTTTGTTTGTGTCTGTACAAATGGAGTCCTCTTCCCTGAAAGGATCCAGAAAGTTGGGCCGTACAGAGTGAGAAAGACGAGGCAACAGGCTGTAAACTAGTTAAACTCACATTATTGATCCGTTTGTCTCTGTTGAACTCTTTGGCTTCTCTCACCGTTGCCCTGCAGTACCTGTCCTCTTACCTTTGTCCCCATTTTACTCAGTCTGTTAGTGTCCACCTCCTACCCCCAACCTTACTGTATGGACCTCTCTCCATTTAAATGGATAGTTCCAATTGTTTGCAGTGGGGTTGTATGAGGTACTTATCCATATGCAGTGTATTAACTGCAGTAGATGGCAAGGCCTCAGTTCAGAGTAGCAGACAGGAGTACCAGCACACTATATTTAGAATAATTTTACCGCTTTATCTTGCTGTGATAACAGCAAGATAAAAACAGCCCTTTCCAATGGAGAACTGCAGCCATTATCTATGCTCTCTTCAACCACTAGACTCCTTTGACAAAAAAACAGAAATTTTACCTCGCAGAACACGGGAGTTGCTGGTCTACCGCTGCCTCCTTCTTTTAGTTTGTTAAGAGTTATTGTGTGACTTTGGTATATCCAAACTTACACTTTAAACACCAAAGTCACACTATATATGGGGGGGGGGGGGGGGGGGGGGGGGGGACTCTGACTGTTGTTTGTGCCTATGCCCCAAACCGCAGTTCTGAGTATTCGGCCTTCTTGGAGATCCTGAATGGAGCCCTGCAGGGGGCTCCAGTAGGGGACTCCGTAGTCTTGCTGGGAGACTTTAAGACTGGGAAACGATGGAGACACCTGGAGAGGCGCGATTGCGGCGAGGAACCAAGCTGTGTACAGCAAGGGTGGGACCCTGCTGACTTCGACTGAGAAGGTTATCGGGCGGTGGAAGGAGCACTTTGAGGAACTCCTGAATCCGACTAACACGCCCTCTATGGTAGAGGCAGAGCTGGAAGCTGATGAGGGACCATCGTCAATTTCCCTGATGGAAGTCACTGAGGTAGTCAAACAACTCCACAGTGGCAAAGCCGCAGGGGTTGATCAGATCCGTCCAGAAATGCTGAAGGCTTTGGGTGTTGAGGGGCTGTTTTGGTTGACACGCCTCGTGGAAGTCTGGGACAGTGTCTAGGGGTTGGCAGACCGGGGTAGTGGTTCCCTTATTCTAAAAGGGGCACCAGAGAGTGTGTGCCAACTACAGGGGTATCACACTTCTCAGCCTCCCCGGTAAAGTCTACTCCAAGGTGCTGGAAAGGAGGGTTTGGCCGATAGTCGAACCTCTGATTGAAGAGGAACGATGCGGATTCCATCCTGGACGTGGAACAACTCTTCACTCTGTTTGTAATTTTCATGGGCAGGATATCGAGGCGTAGTCGTGGAGGAGAGGGGTTGCAGTTCGGTGACCTGAGGATCTCATCGCTGCTCTTTGCAGATGGTGTGGTCCTGATGGCGTCATCGGTCTGTGACCTTCAGCAGTCACTGGATCGGTTCGCAGCCAAGTGTGAAGCGGTTTGGATGAGGATCAGCACCTCAAAATCTGAGGCCATGGCTCTCGGGATCACCCAGTTGGAGCTGGCGGATGTGGCCCGGAGAAGGGAAGTTTGGGGTTCCTTACTGGAGCTGCTGCCCCTGCGACCCGACCCCGGATAAGCGGTAGACGATGGATGGATGTATCTGGAAGTAAAAAGTAAAATATTTACCTCTAAATTGTAGTGGAGTCGAAAGTATAAAGTTGCATAAAATAGAAATACTCAAGTACAAGTACCCTTCATGTGTACTTAAATACAGTACTTGAGTAAACATACTTACTTACTTACATTCCACCACTGCTTAAAAGAAAGATGTTTGACATATTGAGACAGGAAAAGGGAGAGTAGGTCAGAGAGATTTGGTCTAAAAAATCCCAGAGCTCTTTCTGGACTCTGTCCATTCAGGCATGAAACCACACTGTCATCATCACTGTACCAAACAAAGCAGTGAACTAAACAAAACAACACAATTACCACTGCATTCCTGTTTCTTTCCTTTTGTTACATGGGTTTTTGAATCTTCCCACTCATGAAGAGTACAACAAAACTGGAAATGCAGCCTTATTGTACTTTCACTTCAAATACCTACACAAGTATGACAGTTAATCATCTTGTAATAAGTCAAGATATTGATTGGTTTGAAGTCAGTTGATAAGGAATGTGACTTTTATTTAACCAGTAAAGAGATGAATAGTGGAATTTGAGAGAGTCTCTGGTGTCTGCAGGGCCTCAACTCTGAGCTGCTGTTTGACAAATGGTAGTTATCTGGTTTAGTGGCACATGAATAGATAGTCCTGAGTGACCACATGCTTTGCTGCTGAAGGTCACCGTCAGATGGTCCAGAGAGTCTGTACTTAAGTACATCCATTTTATGCTACTTTATAATTATACTCCACTGCACCTCAGAGGGAAATATTGTACATTTTACTCCACTAAATTTGTCTGACAGCTTTAGTTTACTTCTCAAATTATAGTTTTTCGAACCCCCTACTGATTCAGCCAACCCCCTTGCCGGTTTCGTCAAACTTTCAATTACACAGGTTAGTCCCAGCGCTCTATCAGCTCGCTGTTACTTCAGGTGCTGGGATATTCGCCGGCCGAATCCGAGCCACCGGAGCTGCAGCAAGCTCCCCTTCCGGGAAGCAGTACTATGTCGCCATGGAGGACGAAACAACACTATTTGTTTGCTTGATACTTCAAGTACATTTTGCTGTTACTACTTATCTTACTTAAGTACGGTTTTAAAACGCCGGACTTTAGTATTTTTTTAACCACTTTATCTGATACGTCAACTGTCGAGATGATGGAAAAAGTAGGGTAAGTATTAACAAGTGAAAAAAAGATAAAAACCCAAACCAGATGACAACATGTTTTGCCAAGAACACTTTGTACAGATCTGGTCACAAGTATTCATAAAATGGTACAAGTAATGAACTCTCTGGATCAACCCATGGGACAAACTATCTTCCCAATTTGTTTTACTCTCAACTTCACTGACATTTTACAGAGCATGTTTCCTGTACCCTGAAAAGAGAAAGACCCCCAAATTAAAGCCATGTGCAAATTCCTTAAATCACAGGAGAGGTGGAGATTTAACGTCTGACCCCAAACTAGGTTATCAGTGTGAAAGAAACTCTGCATGCTGGGACATGTGCGTTTGCATGTGAGTTGGTCGTCAGTCCTTCATGTCTATAAGTGGACACAACCCGTTTGCTTTTTAATGTCAAGGTCATCTGTATGTGCACTGTAAATTGCACACACATACATAACAGCCAGATGTGATAAAGTATTCTTACACAAGCACATTTGTACTGCACCATGTAATGTATACCAGTTACCTATGAAAGAATAAAGCTGCATAAGTGTGTGTTTGTATGCACACACACACACACACACACACACACACCACACACACAGGAATATGATGCAATTCAACTATAGAACCTTTTAACAGAGCCCTATCCATATTAGTTTTTGAGGCCGCGATGTCAATATCTGAAAGTTGAGAAAACTGATTGAGTTTGGTTATTACAGAATTGTGCTCAAGATGTGTACAGAGTGGGACATTTAAAAGCTAATCAGTGCTCTCTGGTGGAAGAAATATATAACAAAGACTGTTTTTAAATTACTGCAAGTTACATATCTTTACTACAACTTCTCATTAGTCATCAGTTTACATGCAGAAGTCTGTGATCATTTATATTATATTTGGCTGATAATAGTCACCAGGCTAATTTATCGGTCAGAGTATAATTGTTCCTTTATGATTTACCTCTATAGAGTTTGTACTGGTCTAATGTAAGGGCTGGGGTGCGATGCTCTCCGCATACACGTGTGAAATTCCTGTGCTGCAGAAAAAACATCTGAGACTTGTTAAACACTCCTCCCACAGAAAAGTCTGACCTTGCTTTATGGTGTCTAAACCTCCAACAGCCCCGTTACTCTTCTTTCCTCTCTGTTTGTAAATGTCCTCCTCTGCAGTGAGACAAAAACAACACGAAGACTTTAGATTCTGTGTTCAGATCAAAAGCTCATACAGTATTTACATATATCTGATCTATATGGTGTAGACCAGTGGTTTCAAACTTTGTGGCCAAGGCACACCAAAGACCAAGCCAAAATGTCAAGGCACACCTGAGTTCATATCCGGGCAGAATCCCCTCTATAACACATCGTATCACTGTTATCACTCTGTGAACATTTATTTAGTCCCTGTAAGAAGCTATTCTCCTTCACACTAGCAGAGAGCCTTTGATGTGTCACACTCTAATATTTCCCACTATGTGCAAATGGCTAAAACGGGTTTGCTTTGTCAGATTTAGTTTTATTTTTTCTAATTATTTTATTTATATTTAGGCCAAAGCATATAAGACTTATTGCGGAGGAAAGGTAAGGGAAGAACTTAAAAATCTGCACCACACACGCACCTCATCCAGCCCAGGCAGTAAACCATAGGGGAAACACTGAAGTAAATTACAAATCATTCATAAACTTTTGTACAGTTAAATGCAATAGGCCTAATAGTTTCAAAATCCCACAGCACACCGGGATTTGTCTCACACCGTTTGGGAACCACTGGTGTAGACACTGTAGACAGCTGTTTATTCTGTATAATAATGTCTTACTATGCCATCATTTGTACTTATACTTGCACTCTATAGTATATCTTTCCTACTGCAACTGCTGCATATGTTCATACTGCAACAATTATTTACCTTATTGATTAATCTGTTAATTATTTTCTAGATTGTTTGGTTTATAAAATGATTCAATCGTTATCTGCATACTTGTACTCTGTGCAATGATAATGTAGCTTAATGTAATAAATCTAATCTAGTATTTATTTGGGACACACCCGGCGTCAGTGAGCCAGCATGCACAATACCAGGATCCGAGAAACCAAACGGCATTCAGCTATTGTATACTTAATTATGGAGATGCATGCATTTTGAGACAGTGACATCTCTCTTCCACTGTCTTTTCTATGTCTCTTTCCTCAAATTATATTCCTTTCATAAAAGGGGCTCACAATAGACTTTTTTCACTGTCTCACCTTATGAAAGGTTGGTATATACCTACTACTTGTGAAAATGTTTCCTGCATTGTCTCATTTCTGCTTATGTGTAAATGTTAACCCAAATATAGTAGTGAAGAGTGGAGCTGCAGGACACACATACTTATGTAAGCATGTAGGTAGGTTACCAGGTATGTGGAATGACAGAGTACAAGCCATTCATTGACTGATCTGAAACACACATACACAAATACAAATACACCACATGCCTAATAAAACCTCAAAAGTCTTATAGTTGTGATTGTCTGCCATCCAGTGGCACAATAGGAACATTACATAATTAGCTGCCTATAAACTTTTATTGCCACAATGCCACCTGCTGGACTAAAGTATACTTTTGTATAAACCATGCTTGTGCAAATAATTACAGGGAACTGGTAACTAAATATGCAAATTAGGTTATGTTTGATGTAGTACTAAATTATGAACATTTCAGTAAAATCACAAATTGGTAAGGTGGAGAGTATTATTTTGAAAGGCACTACACAAACTACACTACAAGCATTGGTGGAAAATAATTACAATTTTTGTAGGTACTTTTGCTTTATGCGAGTATTTTCATTTTATTTTTCTTTATACTTCTACTACACAACATTTAAAAAGGCAAATATTGTAGCCTACTTTTCACTTCACATTTTTTTCTAGCTTTAGCTAATTATATATCATATGTCTAAAGAAATAATCAAAACAACTAATAAATTATGATATATTTGTATGGATTACCCACAGTACATAAAGTAGCACCACGTTTACCAGCTGCAACATCAAAGTGATGAAGACATTAATGTATCAATAATTAGAATATAATACTTTAATTCAATTTATTAAGTAAAATGAGTACTTTACTTCTACTTCACTACATTTCACAGGGAAATATTTAACTTTCTACTCAAACACTATTTATTTGAGCAATGTACTTTTAAGATTTCATATTAAATAAATATAATATAAAATAAAAAAGCTACAATATAAATAAATAAATAAATAATAGGCCAGTTTTCTGTAAAACGAGTACGTTGATACTTTAAGTACACTTAGCTAATAATACCTTTGTACTTTTACTTAGGCTAAATTTTAAATGCAGGATGTGACAATACTCTTAAGTACTTCTTCAACCATTAATGTAGAACTTTACTATTTATGTACGTATATATTTAATACCCTTCATTTGTTTTTGTCCTGCTTCACATTATATATAGTAGATATTAATAATGTAACGTTATAAAGTATTTTCAGTGGCGTTTTTAGGTGGAAACAACTATTACAGAAGCAAAGACAGGAAATTAAACAATTTGACATAGTACATTATTTCACATTTCCCCGGTGATAGTCGTAAAGGACACACAAGTTACCTGCTCGAGTGACGCGCTGTCAGTTTGGGTAACGTTAGCCATGTTTTACCTTGTTGTCCCGCTGCTGTCATGTTCGGGAGTCCTCTCAAAAAGATGTCCGACATCCTGAAAGCCATGTTCTTGACCAGGTAGCATATCCTGCGAATAAAACACAAGGGAAGAAAAAAAAAGCGTCTCTTCTGACAAGCTAAATTAGCAGTTAAGCTAAATTAGCAGTTAAGCTAGGTTAGCAGTTAAGCTAGGTTAGCAGTTAAGCTAGGTTAGCAGTTAAGCTAGGTTAGCAATTACGTTAGCCATTTATCCCAAAGAACCACTTGTAAAATGTGAATATATTTTACCAGAGGGTCAGTTTATAACAATATCTTACAGCTCGTGAGCACCGAGGTATTTTATATTAAGCTTTTCTTTAAAAAAAAAAAAAAAAAGAAATCAGTTAACTTCCTTAAAAGAGAAAATAACGGTTACCACCAGCCAATGAGGACAGCGGTACTTGGCAAACAGCCAATCAGATTGCAGCGGTCAAAACCGCTTTGGGCATGCGTGTTGTAGTTTTCCTGCACTTGACCGTAGATTGATTATCTTCCAAGGAATTCAGAAGCTGGTCATTGTCAAGTTTCTAATTGAAACCATAAATATTGACAACAAACAAGGTTTGGCTTATTTGTAGCTAATAGTTGAATTCGTATTCTATTCCCGACCCGATCCCGGATAAGCATAAGCGGTAGACGATGGATGGATGGTATTCTATTGTTTCTGTATGTTGCACTTGGTTTGGCTCATTTGAAGCTATTGTTCTGCAAGATTATTGCTGTTCGGAGTTGCATCCTCATGATTGTTTTCACTTTTTGTAAGTCGCTTTGGACAAAAGCGTCAGCTAAATGAACTGTCATGTAATGTAATAATGAATGTCACAGTCGGACACCATAAGGGAGTTCCCACACCTTAATATTGTCTCTTTGCCTACAGATATCAAAGCAAAATCTGTTTAAAGAAATTAGTTCAGATTCATTTCTTCAACAATTTCTTTTATGAATGTAAAATTTGTCAAATAAATATGAGCAAATTAATGACATGTTCATTGCTGCAAAAATTAGGAATGTTGAATAATAATAACAAATTGTGTTCTTTAAGCAAAGTTTCCTTACCAAATATGTTTCAAGATCCAACTGAAAATCAGCCTAAAACATTGCCACATGTAGCCTACACACTGAATAACGAAGTACTTGCATCAATAAAGTTTATTTGACCTAATCTGCATTTGTAGCAGCTGTAAAATTGATCGCAGAGCAGTTTCGTTTAGGTATTAATGCTAATAATCACCTGGCAGAGGGATGCAGTTCAAGTCTTAATTAATCATTCAATATTTATTCATTGCTGTTAATCGCAGCACCTGTGAGCTGAATGATAACTACCTAAAGTGAGTGAGTCCCTGACGAACTACCTGTTGCAGCACAGGTGAGTATGAGCCATGGTGACATAAGAAATGAAGTAACTATGTGAAGAGGAAACATGTGTTAACAAGATTCAGAACTTTCTGTCGAGACAAGAGGATGAGTCAGTGTTGACCTGCGCTTTACCTATCTCACAGTCTGGAGGACAACCTGTCAGCTGTTTACTCACTCTAAAGATCAACTCGCTAGTACAGAACATTTACTCAAGTACAGAACAAGTACTTTACTTGAGTATTTTATACTACTTTATACTTCTACACAACATTTTGGAAGACCATATTGTTCATTTTACATCACTACATTTATTTGATAACTTTAGTTACTTTGCCGATTCAGATTATTTATACAAAATATAAATCAATTTATAAATTATGATGTGTTATTATGGATTAAGATACCCAGCAGTATATAAAGTGGTTGCAATTAGCCCCACCTTTACCAGATGCAACATTAAAGTGATATTTGATCAAACTTATAGTTAGCCCCTACTTATGCTGTCATAGGTTTAGACTGCCGGGGGATATACACCTCTCTCCTCCGCCTCTCTTTCTCTCTCTCCTCTTCTCCCTCTATATCTGTATGCATTGATGTCTCTTAAGTGCATGTTACTAACTTAGCATCCGGGGTTTCTGTGTTTATGCTGTACAGTCTGTAAAGCCCTCTGAGACAAACATGTAATTTGTGATATTGCGCTATGCGCTGTGTCTTGTTCACCCTCTACACCTCTGACTTCCAGCACAACTCTGAGCTCTGCCACATGCAGAAATACTCAGACGACACTGTGATCGGCGGCTGTGTCAGGAATGGACAGGAGGAGGAGTACAGGAACCTGGTGGAGAACTGGTGGTCCAAGTCGAACCATCTGCAGCTGAACACCTCCAAGACCAAGGAGATGGTGGTGGACTTCCGGAGGATCAGGCCACACCTGCAACCTGTGTCTATCGAGGGGGTCGACGTGGAGGTAGTCAGGACCTACAAATATCTGGGGCGGCAGCTGGACGACAAGCTGGACTGGACTGCAAACATGGACACTCTTCATAAGAAAGGGCAGAGTCGTCTGTACTTCCTGAGAAGGCTGGGGTGCTTCAAAATCTGCAAAAAACTGCTGTTGCTGTTCTACCAGTCTGTGGTGGCCAGCGCTCTCTTCTATGCTGTGGTGTGTTGGGGAGGAAGCAGCAAGAAGAGGGACGCTGGGCGGCTGGACAGACTGGTGAGGAGGGCTGGCTCTGTAGTGGGCACAGAGCTGGACTCCCTGGTGACAGTAGCAGAGAGAAGGACCCTTGATAAACTGGACAACGCCCCCCCTCTGCACAGCACATTCATATATATATAAATACATTTGATTTGAATCCAACAATATAATTATACAATAATACATTATTCCTAAATGGGCCACTCTGCTTAATGAGTACTTTTATTTTGATGCTAATACATTTGTACATTTACACTGTGGTATTGTTACTTTACTTAAATATCTGAGTACTTCTTCCACCACTACAGCCTCAACTGTTGCTTATGTTTAGTGCTTCTTTACATTTGTCTGTCTCACATCTCTCCATCTCGTTTTCACAACTTTACATATGATATCATAAAATGTGTTCACTTTCTGGTTACACCGCCTTCATAAAGATAAATACTGCCATGTAAATCTCTTAACACCTTCATGCTCACAACGCAATAAACCCTTGTACGCCGCCACTTGCTGTGTATTATGCCTGCAGTAGATAACCTGATCAAATTATACTTTGCGACTCGATTTAGCGATGTGAAAATATTTGTAATTTTAGCCTAGAATCACAATATTGTCATATGCATCCGTACTTTGAAGAGACATTGCCCTGAATGCAATAGACAGATAAAAGATAGCGCCATTTTTTAAACCTGCAATGGCCCTAATACACTGACGTACCCTTGAGATGTATAACAAAGACAATTATTCTTACAGTACACACTCTGGTCAAATTAATAAACATTCTGGGCCTCAGCTTTTATCAATCTAATCTTTGGTTTTCTTGGAGCAGCAGCCTCACAAAGCTGCTGACGTGGCTATATGTGGCACTCCAGTGATTTAGTGGTATAAAGGTCAAAAAACAAAGCAGCAGAGGCTGAGACACATTTGCTTTTAGTCAACCTAAATCAAAAATACAACCAATACCATCTTCTTGTAAGACCCTCCCTGACGTCCAAGCCGAGGAGCATGATTGGACAGACGCAGTTCCTGATCTATGCTGATGAGTTCACATCTGATGAGTGTGTCCCTGCGTTTGTGTATTTGTTTAGCTCATTATGTTACGTAACTAGGACATATTATAGGATAATGGAGGGCTTGATGTATTGTGTGTCATGGTTTACAGACATACACACACACACGCTCTGTAATCAGTAGTGGGAAGTACATTTACTCAAGTAGCCTGCAGTACTTGAGAATGACGTCATTGTACTTGAGTATTTCTATTTAATGTTACTTTATATATCTACTCCACTACATTTTGGAGGCAAACTTACTGTACTTTTTACTTCACTCAGTAGTCAGTAGCCTACAAACCTTTGTTGAAATGATCTCCATCTTTTCCAGCTGCAACATGAATAATTATAGTCCCATGCACTGCATTCAGCAGCACACTCTACCATCACATGTACAGATCATTTCAATTAAATTAAATTGACAACCCTCTGCATGCACAGTGCATGTGCAGCCCACACTACTGCACTGTCTGAGCCAGCAGACTACATGCTTTTAGGTACGTCTTCATTATATTACTGTAGTGAATATATTTTATACACTTTTAGGATATTTCAGTTAAATAGCAGATAGTTTACAATTTAACACCTTCTGCTAGTTTTTGTTAGCTAACGTTAGCTGTTACCATGTGGGA
The DNA here is from genome assembly GCF_900634415.1 of Cottoperca gobio. NCBI lineage: Eukaryota > Metazoa > Chordata > Actinopteri > Perciformes > Bovichtidae > Cottoperca > Cottoperca gobio. Next base: position 1,847,725 of record NC_041361.1, read on the forward strand.
TGTAGCTTGATTGCGCATGCTAACTGAGGAGTTTTAATGACTCCATTTCCATTCATTCTTTATTGTAAAACATTTTCATGTATGTATTAGTTGTTCACTTTGAATCTTAAGTTTGCACACAGCCTACCTTTAGCCTTCCTATTTTTTAACTTGCTAGCTAGCTAACTCACCACAAGCTAACTCACCACATGGCATATTTCACACTGTATAGAGCCTATTAATGAACAAATTAATGTATTATGTCTGCTCATTATTATAGTCAAAGATTAGTTTATCTCTGCATATGACATGGTAAATATAGCCTGAGCTGATAATCCCTATATTTCCCTTTTATTCCTGTTATTTCCCATTAATCTGTATACATTTCCCATGAATTCCTGTTAATTCCCATGGAATGTTTGCTCCTTGAAGATTTAATTGTAACTGATTATTTTAATACGGATGTAATTTTACTTTTACTTAAAAGATCTGAGCACTTCTTCCACCGCTGTCTGTAAAAAAAGATAGTACACGGCTGCAATTGAGGATTATTTTCAATTGTTAATTAATTGTTGATTAGCAGCATTATACATAGACTGTATAAAATATGGACGTAGTCTCCGTGACGTCACTCATAGGTTTCTTAAGAGGCACCGTGAAGCTCAAAGTGGGCGCCTCCAGCAGTGACCCCACCGTCTAAATCCTGGCTAATCCAAAAATGGGCCTTGTCTGTGGGGTTGAAGCCCGGCTGACGCAAGAGAGCAGACAGCTAGCGGTTCGGCACCCAACTGTCACTAAAAGCGGCCATGCCCCTAATAATGCGTAACTTTAAGCCTTAATATAATTAAAACTGCAAAGTTATATATAAAAATGCACACCACATACAGTTGTCATGAATAGCAAAATTAGCTTTAGAGACCAAAACGTTTTTTTTTTGTACCAGGCTGTAAACATGTTTATTTCTGCTGTAAAGTTTGGTCTTTTAACATTGGGTCTATGGAGATACAGCGCCAACAGTGTGTAGCTAACTTGAGTTGATAACGTCAACTAATTCATAAAGACTCCCTCCGGCTGATCTGAATGGTAAATCTGCTAGCTTGCCGTTTGCAAATTACTTTATCAGCTAACAATACAACACAACTATTACCAGTTACAGCTAGCTGCCTAACTTTAGCTTGCTTGCTCACTAACATTATCGCGAGAACAATAGCCTACTATCTATGTGAATATGTCATTTGGCAGAGTCTGCTATGTTGCACTGCCATGTTTCAGCAGCTAAAGGACAAACCAAACTTTGGCTGTAAGAGAAGGGCCAATCGCGTTTTAACATTACCTGAATTTCAGAGTCTTGTTCTCTAGCGAACCAAGGCGCAGAACACAGACTCAAACTCACATGACGTTTAAAAAATGAATTGCAAAGTACTTAAGTGGGGATGAGGTGACTGGAGCTAGCTGGAGACGTTACAACAATGGAGATGGTAAGGTGGCGTAGTTGTAGGAAGTTGCGAGGGAGTGTTGACAAGGGAGGAACTAATAATACAGGCCTCCCTGTATTGTTCTCACCTCTTCCCTATTACCATCTCTAAAAGCCTTCCTCTTTGCATTCAGGATGGCCTTGATGTCTTTTGTTACCCATGTTAGTTGAATAAGAATGAACAGTCTTTGCTGGAACAGTGCAGTCCACACAGAAGTTTATGTAGTCTGTGATGCACTCCGTAAAGGTCCTGGACATACTTTGCGCATTGCGCGTACATTCAAACTACAATTGAGGGTCCACGTCCGCTTGTTCCAGTTGATGATGGTGTCGTTAGGTTGTTTGCCAGGAGTTCAACGCCATTCGGCTGTTCTATATTCCTTTAAAGACAAATTATAGTCAATTGGGCAACGGCCCTAACGGCGAGTCTCCTCACACAACCTCTCTTCAAAACAACGGAGACGGAAAGTATGAATTGGCTCACTGGAATAAACAAGATGGCCATGGATGCTGCCAAATCCCTCATGTTGTCCCTTTAACTGAGACCAGAGACTGATTGGAGTTGTTTCTCAAACGATTAATAGTTGCAGAGTAATTTACTGATCGTTGCAGGTCTTAAGTTCCCTGTACTATAAACTATCTTCACGCCCTGTGAAAGAAAGAGAAAGAGAAAGAGTCACTGCTTCACCCCCATCTTATCGTAGGTGAAAATAAAACTAACTTTTACATGGAAATTCTCAGGAATCCCGAGAATAGTTCTCGGGATTTTCCAAGGTGAGATGGGGCCAGCCGCTCCCCACAGCCATCATGTGTTTGGGATTAAACCGACTCACTGTTAACATGACACATGGATGGAGCAGAAAGTCTTCCGGGCCACCACAGAGCTGAGGAGAGGGCCTCAATGTAACCACTGAAACGTGGTGAAAGAGACAATAGATAGTGTGCAAACACGTGACAAAACTGTGTGACGTATGCGTGTGACGCCATGTTGGTTGGAAATCAAATCAACAATGGTGATCTAAAGCGAACAACAACAACTCCGACTTCAAAGTATGTTGACTCTCTGGAGTCCTCTGCAAAGGCAAGATTCACGATTGACCCGTACACACTAAAGCCGTCGGATTATATTGAGGATTTAGATTCATTACCGCCGATTGAATATCCGGATATTGTGAACTACCTTGTGCTACAAATGTCGTGGGAAACCAACGCACAAATGAAGGCATACGAGAGCGTAGATGCTTATAATGTCTTTGTTTCTGGCTGGGTTGGTAGTCTTCTTACCAAACCAGTGAAAGATGACAGGGTGCTCGTCCATGCTCGTGTGAATCACTCTCAAAGAGCTCGAGATACACCGCTCAAGCCGTGATTTGTGAGTGAGAAGAGCGGCGATGTTATCCTCGCACACTGTGATTGTATGGCTGGATTAAGCGAAGCATGTTCTCACATTGGTGCTTTGCTTTTCACAAGTGAAGTATTCTCAAGAATAAGCCAAACAAAAACATGCACAGAAGAAAAGAGCAAACGGCATCACATGTAAAGAAAGTGCCTTATTTACCAGTCAGCGATGTGGAGAAGTAAGGTCTTACAGTGTTCGGGTATATCATAAGCACAAATGTTTAATGTAAACATAGCTTTAGCATGAGCTCTTATCAGATATAAAGTAATAATTATTCTTGTATATCCTTAAATCTAAATCTAAAACATTTTTTTTATAGGTTAGATGGTTTAAAAAAACTACACAATATGTAATTTTCTTCCACTCAGCGTCTCTCAATCAAATCAACGATAACTTCTCCTTCATTATTCATTCAGGAAGATTTAACGGGAGCTGAATTATCCGTAGACGTCTCCTCAGAGGGACCAGGTGGTTGAAAAGAGTAAAAACACTGAAGTAAGCAGTTTCACATTTACTAACCCAGACTAAAATCCTTCACCCTGTTAAAATAGATAGATAGATAGAAAAATGTGGCTTTAAACTGAATAAAAGATCAATTTCTGACTTTATGGCTTCTGGCAGACGACCACAACATACCACAACATACCACAACATACCACAACATACCACAACATACCACAACATACCACAACATAGGGGATATGGATTCAAATTAAAATAACAGATTTCACTGGGTTTGAAAGGGTTGGAAAGTACATTTTAATGCGGTCATTTTATACCTTCAAGCAGCATCGAATTTTCTTTCCCCCCTAATTAAACCCCCCCCTCCTCCCTCCTTTTTTCAGTGCAGTCATCCAGGATTGTGAATGAGTCACATCCTCTGACGTCCTGACCTTGTGAGAAAGTAGGCAGTCAGTCTGTAGTTTACTCAACTTCCAGGAATCCAGTGTGGGATACCCCCCCTCCCCCTCTCAGTCCTCCCCTCCTCCCTGCTGCTTGTCTGCCATGTTGGCTGCTGGTCTCACATGCCTCCAGCTGCTCTGTGCTCACACTGCTGATTGGACGAGCTCGAACCTGCCAGGTGGAGGTGAATGCTGCTTCCTTTATTGGCTGGCGGGACTTAAATGAAAGTTTTGGGAACTCCTACTTCCCTGTCTACTCAAAAGCACAGGTGGCAGCAGCTGAGGAGTGAAAAAGAGAAGAACATATACAAGTAGCGGACTTCTGAAACACATCAGGGAGTAAAGACAGCTGTGATAGTCACAGGTAGGCAGGTTTAAAATGTTGCATTCTCCTTTTTCACTTGCTGAAGCTGTAGATTGTCAGGTTAATTTCTTTTGTTGTATTTTACCATGTGTTACTTTGAAATCAAACATCCAGGATTTATTTTTGTCTTTCTGTAATTAGAAATCAGGAATCTAAAGTGCCTTGTCGTCTTCTTTCAACCTCAGGGTTAATTGTTGGTGATACTTTAGTTGCCTTTGACACATGACTTTAAAAACTTTGCATGAGCAGTTTTACATGCTGCTTTGTTTGTAATCTAAACCTTGTGACATGAGACCTGAATTGTACTCTGGACAGAGTCACGATCCTAAGTGTGAGGATGACGTGTGTTTGAGATGACTGTAGTGCACCAGCATTTAGCTTGAGCTGAAATAATTTAGTTGATTTGTCAAAATGAATCTAAACTGCCGTAACAATCTCTGTTTCCAGCCTCTCAAGTGTAAGTATCTGCTGCTTTCCTGTCATTTAAAACTGAAAATCTTTGGGTTTTAGTCGGACAAAACGATTAGTTTGAAGAACTTAAATTGGGTATTTACACTATCCTCCTTTTTTTAAAGTAAAAAAATCTACAGATTAATTGATAATAAATAGTTGAAGCTCAAACTTGTTGTGGTTGTAGAAATAATCAATTAAGCTGAAAATAGTTGCTATTTTAATAATTAAGCCAAATATTTAATGTTTTTTTGCACATCTTTTGTCTTTTTAAATTGTAGAGAATGTAATGTCTCTGGGATCTCGGCCTGTTCAGACAAACATGAAAAACTTTAACCAATTCACTTTTTTGATGTTTTATAGACTAAAAGATGAATCTGGTATTCAAGAAAATAATAAGCAGATTGTCACTTGTATTTGTAACGCACCTTTTCATACAGGTAGTGCAGATCAAAGTGCTAACACAGATTTTAAAATCTATAAGTAAGGGTAGTAAAGTTGTAAAATAAAAACAAGATTAATAAAATGTTGTAAAGCCTGGCTGAATAGGTACAAGTGCAGTCATTTCATGTAAAGTCCCATTCTCCTCTTTATGAAGGTTCCTTGTGCTGTTATTTGAACAATTCCAGTTGTGGAGGAACACTTGTCACAAAGGAAACACTGTTGTAGAAATTAACGAGGCACAAAATCCGACAATGGTCCACCTGCTGGGTGACATCAAGAGCCTGGAGGCTGTGCCGTCACCGACCCGCGCATTGTTTAATTCATCCGGAGCGTGGATAACTCTCAGATGACAGTTATTTAGTGTAAACCTCGTGCGTCTGCTTGTCTTCGGCCCCGAGGCTGTGTGTGTGTGTGTGTGTGTGTGGTGAAAGTGTGTGCGTGTATACAAGAGTGTTTTAAAGACAAGGCATCAGTTTTGTCTTGTTGCTAGTGGCCCTCCAGGCTCTCACAGGGAACAGATGGTCGATGGCTGTGACGCGCTCTATTGACTTTGTGTCTCGGGCACCGGTCCATGCTGCAGGGACAGTGACACACAGTCAAATGTGGAGTCTGGCAAACTGTATTGACTTCTGGGTGATGTAAAAGCCTAACTGGCACATCTGATCTAAAGCCGATGTGTGTGGAGAAACGAGGCAAGTATGACATTTATTTAGAAGTGTGGTCAAACTCTAAACGCACAGGAGGAGGGTTTCCTTCAGCTTTAACCCCCCCCCCAGTTTTAGAACTCTAAAAGTGCAGAAGAGGAAGTAGAATCTGTTGTTCTTTTTGACTCAACATGCACTTTCTTTTTGTGTCCTCTCAGAGTTGCACCGCGTGTTCCTGGCACACTGACGAGGCAGATTGATCCGACGTGCAGCAGAGATGAGCTCCGCCGCTCCGTTCAGCCGCAGACAGTGGGCGTCCCAGTCCCTGAAGGTCACCGCCAAGGAGATGTCCATCATCTCTGCACGGGGTAAAAACAACGCCATCGCAGAGCGCTTCTCCATGTAAGTCTAACCTTAGCTCACTCTCTGGCTTTTACCACGAGGGTCATTAATAATTCACCAGCAGCAGCAGAAGTCTTCAGAAAGGAGGTCATTGGGTTTCCTCACAACTTTTTTTTTGCCACTCAGCTGTTTTTCAGTTTCTCTTTTCTGTAAAATAATCTCCCCATCAGTTGGGTCAGACTTTACAGCAGTTAAACTGTTGTTAAATCATTTTATAACTCTACCACCATCGAGGGCTGTTAACATATAAATCATGGTAGGATGTGTCCCTCTCTGCACTTACTCTGTCTGACCACTAGGAGTAAGTACTGCTCTGTTTGAGGGCATGTTCAGTGTTTGTTCCTGTGTATAAATAAAAAGTGGTCCAATTTTTGTTTTCAGATGTATATAACATTCAGGAACAGCAGCACTTCAGCACTTCTGTCACTGATCTGTAAACCATTAACATGTGTTGTGTCTCAGTGTGATGATACTGCGGTCACATCATTACTGACTGGATAGGAACAAATGTACATTTTTGTAATCTTTGCAATTTTCTTGTGAAATACTAAATAGTAATTCCTCTTCAGGTCTCTTGAAACTTCTCATTTTAAACCATTTGAAGACATTTGAGATTGTAAAAGACAGCAGAGTGTGTGAAACAAAACATTGAATCCACTTCTGTTAGTCTTAACGTGGGCTGACGATTTTCCATTTGTAACGCATGAAATCGTCTAACGTTTTTGGAGAGGAGCTGGGATATTATTCTATATTACGGCGGGATAGTTCAGGACCAGCAGTTTGTGATGTTCTCCTTCACTCCCAACTTCCTCTTCCTCTTCCTCTTCCTCAGGTACCAGATGGCAGCAGAGGAGGGAAATGCAGAGAAGACATCGGTGAGTAAATCTGAAATGTGTCTGGATACTGCAACTTTATTTATTCATCTCCTTACTACTTGGTATTAATTAAAGTAAATCAATTGGGAAGAAACTTTTTATTTGAGCCTTTTGGGTGAATTCAGTGTCCATCCCTCAGATTCTAAGATTTAAGGAGATATAAAACTTAATTGTTTTGTACCTCCTAGTTACTTCCCAGTTATTCTTAATGCTGTTTACTGACATATCGTAACTCTTCATGTTCCTCTAGCGCCACCTTTAGGTCAAAATCTCAATGTATCCAATACTTTGGTTTATAATCAGCTGTACTTTTTAATTTTATTATCAATTATCGGACAAAGAAAAAAACAAAAGGATGTTTAAGTGAATTATTTCCAACATGGTCCCAAGATGTTAGAAGAAACTGCTGAAACTAAAGTGTCTAAGAATAGTTTCTGGAGTGGATGCTCCAGATAAAAAAGAAACTTCACAGGAAAGATTAAAGTAAAAGAAAATGCACTGGGGGGGGGGGGGGGGGGGGGAGATGTGGCGAGCTCACCTGCAGGCATGCGTCGACAGTTTCTGTGTAATTACTCTCGCTGTCAGAGGGGGGAGACAGAGATGATGCACTGCAGGTTTGATGCAGCATATTGTGCAGAAATGTCCTGTTAGTTTTTGAACTGGGATCTTTTGTCTCTCCTGTAACGATTGTTTAGCTTGTAGGATGTACTGTATACAGTTATTTTAGTAAGAAAGAGAAGGGGGCAGTCAAAGGTGGTGCTTTCAAATCCAGTTCCCAAAAGAAACTTCCGCTGGAGGTGGGAGGCTTATCATAAGATTATTATTTATCCAGGTTTAGTCTCGCTGGTACTTTCTCCCCCTTTTTTTCCTTCTCATTTCCTGAACTTATTTTCTCTCTCTCACCGACTGTCTCTGTTTCTGATTTTCTCTCCCCGCCCCTCGCCCCTTCACTCCCTCTGTTTCCTTCCCTCCTTCCTCCCCCTGTGCTGTAGGAGGGGGGTGGGCTAGTTACTTCATGCTGCTCTGATCACTTCTCAAGGCGCTCACATCTGGGACAGCTTGTAGCCGGCCAGCAGACACACTCCACACACACACACACCCACACACTCGCATTGATTTTTAAAACGGACACCAACTGGACAGCCGCGTCTTCAGCGTCTCTCAGGTTTTTAACTTTCTTCTTTGGTGGTTTTTCTGGAGTTTTTCCAGCTTTTTGTTCTGTATTCAGCAGATTGAGGTTCACAGACTTGCATGCTGAGCAGCTCTTTGTCTTTTGTTTCTCCTTCCTCCTTTCTTTCATTGCTGAAAGTGTTTGCTTGCTTGAATGCTAACGTAGTTTAACGTGTGTGTGTGTGTGAAAAGTGTTTTATTTAGTGTTTTCAGCTTCATTTAGAAGTGGGAGGATCAGGTTGCGTCAGTCCAGCATTGATGGAATTCATTGAACAAACTAAAAAGCCAGTCGGAGAGCAGCTAACATCCCTCAGTGTGTCTGTCTGTTTAATAGAAATAGTGAGTCATCTGTTTAAATACTGGTTCATGCAAACTTGTTACTGCACATCTGCATGAGAGGACATCAGAGTTCTGCTGTTCAGCGATTTGTTAACTATTTTAATACAAGTTGTGTGACCGTTAATTGAAGATCTTCAGGTTTGGGATTGTTGAGCGTTTTAAAGACTCACCTTGAGTTTCAGGGACATCGTTCACTTTTTATTCCATATATTACAAACAAATAATCAATGAATCGACAGTTGAGTCATGCCGACCACTTCATGGCTCCAGCTAATCAAATGTGAACACTTGATGCGTCTCTTTGTCTTTTGTGACGGTTAATTAAATCTCTTTGGAGCGTTTGCTTGCGTAGTTCCAGTCCTACATTTAACCAGTTCAACTGCATTTAGAGATTCTGAGTATCCGGTGCTTAATGAATGTCTGCAGATTCCTTTTTTAATTCTCGAGTCTTCATCCCAGGTTTCAGAATTGATTGACACACAATCAGTAAGAGGCCTTTTTTTATTTTATGGACGTACAACAGAACAGAAGGTTGTGAGTTCACTACCAGGAGCTACCACCATTGCGCCCCTGAGCAAGGCACTTAACCCCAAGTTGTGTGTGTGTGTGTAACTTTATTCCTCTGTTTCATTAATATGAATACACTGTAGTATATTTCGACTCCTTCCCACATGCAACATTCTGCTGCCCCAAATAAACTCACTAGATCGGCAAATGTGAATTATCTGGTGCTGAAAATGGTTCCCAATAAAAGTCTCCAGTGAGTTTGGAGCTGAGAGCCACAGACTGGATGTAGTACTGGGACAAACACAGGAGATTTGGGGACAATGCCAGCCTTATCTTTAAAACAAGCCTTGGACCCAGGATTAAAATGCTTTTAGGGTTTCAGACTGAATAGGATCTCTTGGTGTAAATAACAGCTGAGTTTGTTTTCCTCTGCAGGTTGCAGAACCTCTTCCCTCCTCCCTGCGCAGCGGGAATCTGAGTGTTTTAAAGAAACGCTGGGAACAACGTCAGCAGCCGTCCAGCCACAGAGCCCAACCTCAGGCCTGCCTCCCTGCCAACCCTCGGCCCCCCAAACCTACACCCGCATCACAGATCGAGAACCAGGCCGACACCCTGAAGACCGCCACACTCTCACAAGACCAGGATACTGAGCCGGAGATGCAGGTTCACTCTGAGACCATCTCCAACCAGCTGCAGTCGTCTCAACCCGAGGATCTGACAAACATGGAGAAGCCCAGCAGAGATTCCGAGGGGCAGGAGGGAGCGGCGGCAGCTGAAGTACCTGACTCGGAGAAGCCCAGCGTTCCCCTCAACAGCCTCAAGATGATGTTTGAGAAGGGAGAGAACATGGCCGACACGGTGAGTCTTTGGTCTTCCTGTCATGGTGACCCGCAGATTGTAATCTTACTGTCACGTGTAAACGAGATCCAGTAGAGAGTTTTTGGTTTCTCTTTTTCATGCGTATGATTTCTGCTGATCAACGAGTCACAAATGTATGAAGTGTAAGAGTCTGAACCGTTCTTTAGTTTCACTTTAAGTAAAAGTCTGCTTGTCCTGGCTCAAAGAGGTCAGATCCCTCCAGTGCTGTCATGCTGCTAGTCACATGGTGCAGCCTCGCTTCACCATCCCTCATCTTAGAGCGCGCACACACACACACACACACACACACTCAGCTGACTTTTACGTTGTCTCGGCAAGCATCAGTGGCCGGAGCTTCATGCACTGCGAGGCAGCTAATTGTTATTTGTGGAGCATAAAAGTCCAGTATTTAACATCCAGTCATGCATGTAGTCTAAGCGTGTTAAATTTAAAGTGCTCGAGGTGGGACATGTTAACAACGGCCATGCTGTGCTTCCTCTGCACAGAGCGTCTAGTTACGACAGGAAGAGAACACAACACGCCCTTGTGAGGTGTTAAGAAGCATGCGGCCGTGTCAGTATTCAGTGTGTGAAGTCTACTGTAATGATGATCTGGAGAAATGGCTCCACAGTAGTTAAAGCTGCTACGGTCAAGACAACAATGGATCACATGGTGACGAACCCACAAAACATTAACACTTAACTTTTGCGGTTCCTCGCAGCTCCACAGAGCGCCCATCGGCTCATTGTTTTTCTTCAACTTCAGCCGCTCTTAAAGCGTTTTTATCAGTAGCACGCCGCTGTGATGACCTCACTGTACGCGACCTGCTCAGAAGGTTAGACGAGCTGGTGAACATAGTGGAGCATTTAGCAGGTAAAGAGATTTCCCTCAGGAGTTGGTAGAGACCCACAACTGAGCTAAAAGAGACGCGACTGAACATGATGGCGTTGCCCTTTAACTGTCGGATGTGTAAAACGATCTTTAAAGTGGACAAATCAGTTATTGCAGGTTTAAATGTGACCTCCTCCGAACGTTACTGTACTGGAGGAGTAAAGACAACTGACATGTGAAAAGCAAACGTACTTGACTCTCTTTGCGTTTCTGCCTGGATGCTTCATTAGAGAAGTTCAGTGAGCAGACGGCACCTCCTGTAACTCGGAGCCAACTCCCCGGGCAAATAACCGCTCCTCAAGAATTTCTGCTCGTCCGTTCCTGTAACAACAAAATGTCTTCTGAACAGGAACATGTTTCCAGAGAAGTGTGCCAGACAAATGTGTCCAAACATCACCAATCATGTGTTGATCCCCTTTATTTATTTATTATGAAACCGCTTGCGTCGCTCTGTGACAATGGAGCTTATTGGGGCCATTGTGGGTTAAAATAAAAATGACTGACCTGGGGAGGGAGGTAATATTCTGAGATTAAATTTACAAGAAAGGAAATGAACCACATTCCCCTATTTATTTATTTTTTGCTTGTAAATGTACAACTTTAATCTGGACTTTTCTACCTCTCCTGAATATAACCCCTCCCCCTGCTAATTGTACTGGGAGTTACGTACTGGCCGTTTCCTCTGTTTCAAGTCGTTATGCTGCAACAGGATGGCGTATGTGGGATTTGAGAATAACAACAATCCAGAAAGTCACCAGACTTTAAACCTGAGGACATTTTGTTGAGGTTTTGTGGGATCCAGTACCAACAAAGGAGCGGTGACCTGTAGTCAGAATAAAAAAAGTGCTGTTCTAACAAAGACTCTCTTTTTCCACTGCTTTCACTTCAACGCTGACCTCCTCCCCAGTAAAAAAAAAAAAGAAGAGATGAAGGGGCGCTCCGGGGAGTTGGAGAGTCTTTTACTGCATAGTTGTCTTACTAAAGAGGGATTGTTTAGGGAAGTCCTGGAGCAGTAATGCGAGAGCTGTACAGTTCTTTTACAATAGTGTCCACTGTACAGCTGAGGCCGGGCCTGCTGCTGCTCTTTGTTGAGCTTTTCTTCTGAGGGCAGATGATGTAATGGTGCAGGCTCATGACTGCAGACAGCTGATCTGCACTCTTCAGACCGTCTCCCCCTCTGGCCATCAAAGCTCTCCCCCCCCCCCCCCCCCCCTCCCTCCACACCTCATCAATCATCCTGGTTGTCCACTCCTCTGCTCCCCGTCCATCTCCTTCCTGTTTTCTCTACCATCCCTCCTCCCACACACAGACCTCCACTTAGGGGTAGCAATGTCTGTCGCTCCACAACTTTGGTCCAGACTAAAATATCTAACTATGAGATTTGGTAAATGTTTACGATCCCCTGAGGAGGAAGTACAAACTGAGTCGTATACTATACAGATCGTAAAGCCCCCTGAGGCCAATTTGGGATATGTATAAATAAATTGGATTTAGCTGCAGCCTCGCAGAGCTGCCAGCCCGGCTGTCGACTCTTGTTATTAATTATCTCCACTGCCCCCTCTGTCTCTCGTCCTCGGGCCGAGAAAAGCATGAAGTCATGAGGCGCTCTGAAATTAATTGACCCTCGCCCTGCTTTCGTAGCAAACCCCTCCCTCCGACACATAGCTCAGCCCCACCCCTCCCTCCTTTTCCTCCCCCTGCACCAGCTGCTCCTCCACCACCCTCCTGTCCCGAATGACTCCACCCAGAACACCCGTCGCTTTATTGTGCTTGGGGACCGTGACGCCATAAAAACACACAAAAAGAAACTGCACACACACCCATCCTCTGAACCACATGCAACACCACGGCACGCTTTGCCTCCCCTCCCGTCGTCGTCGGCCACACCTCCCTTTGAGAGCAGCCCCCCACCCTCCTGGAACACCTGCTCCCTGTCGCCTTCCCTACTCCCACCCAGTGTACGTCCTCTCCTCCCTTAAACCCTCTCCATCTCCTGCTCCGCTCAGTCGGCGTCTCCTCTAGCTGGTGTTTTAGAAGTCTGCTGCCTTCAGTCATACGATCCCTCCGAACTGGCGTCACCTCGCGTCTCTCCGCCGGCTCTTTTATCCCTTGTGTGGCTTTATTTCTCCGGTCGCCTTCCCGAGAGGTAGCTATGGTGTTTCCATTCACACTGCTTAAATATGGGGTTTCTTCTTTCTTTGTCTGGCTTCTGAACAGGCGCCCTGCTTCATTACCCTGGAGAGACACACGGTCTACTTTTACTTTGTCCGTGTGTTTGTGTTGACTTCTCTGAGATTAGAATGTTTTCTCTGCAGCTGAAAGAAGCCTTTTAGTCGGCGCGGCTGCAGAAGTGCCTGCAATGAAAACAGATCTCAAAAGCCTCATGGGCCAACTTAATCAATGGCTCATTGTTGAAGTGTGTGTGTGTGTGTGTGTGTGTGTGCTCACTTTGACCAATATTATTATTGTTTAAAGGCTATTCACTGGTGACATGGGTACCTCCACTCTCATGTCTTTGTGTGTCAGGGACAGGGTGGGGTTATTACTGCAAGGCAGTCTGTAAGAGAGCTTTAATAGTATCGGGATTAGCTGCAGATTCTTTGTCTAGCCCGCTGATCCAACCTCCTGGGACCCAGCCTGGCCTCGCATGGCCCGGCTGCTTGTTTACACCCCCCCACCACACACACACACACACATGTTTACACCCCCTCCTCATGTACACGCATGCAAACAGCACCCCCTCTCCTAAAAAGCTGCACCTCCGGTCTGTGGTAGATAATCCACCCGGGGGGGTTGATCCATTATTATGATGACGGTTTCTTTTGTTAGGATTTGACTGTTCTCTGGTGCCAGACACACACGGAGTGTGTGTGTGTGTGTGTGTGTGTGTGATCATGCTAACGTGTATTATTTCTGATTGCATGCTTGCCTCACTCCGGACTCTCAGATTACAACATGCTCTCCTGATGATGGAAGTTTAGTGCCGGCCGGCCTCAAGATTTAAAACCTAGAGCTTAAAGCTGCGATGATCATTTATTTATTTGAACAATGGATCAAATGATTTTGAAAGGTGTCGCTCGTACACAAATCCAGAGTCGTGGCACAAGACGCTGCAGTTCCCCTCGGCGCTACCAAGTGTTTCAGCATCTTTACAGGTTTAATTCACTCAATATGTCGTTTTCAGTCACAGCAGGCGGCTGATGCAGCTTCCTGCTCAACATGACAGGCAAAGATAATGCTGCGTGTATTTAGCATTTGTTTGGACTTTTATTTCCCCCCCCCCTCCCAATGTGAACTGATGAGCATTAACTTGTCTGAGACGTACGTGCTGTTGTTCAGTGTTCACCTCTGCTTTCTTTCCTCTTGCGAAATGTTTCCCAACTTGTACTTGCTTCAGCCTGTCAGGACTCGGAGCGTCGGTCAGGCGTATGATCAGAAAACAACCTGGCGCTCAACACGGGTGGAAAATAACCAAACTTTTACTGGACTGGTTCCATTTTGTTGTACTTCATACTTCCACTACTACTTTTCAAAATAAGCTTTACATAACACCGGATTACATCAATGATCATCTTTATAAAATACAGATTAGATTGTGTAGATTAGATTACACCAGGGGCTGGGCCTCTTTAAACTGTTCACATGGTTTTATTTAAATGTTTAAATCCCAAGGAGATCAAATCATCCAATATTTCACTACACATCCCATAATAAAGAAAACTCTCATAATAAACTCTAAAATAGTAAACTAAGAACTTTGTTCTTTGAGGTCGTGAGAAGATGAAATGTGAGCAGAGTTGTGGTTAACTGTCTCTGCTCTTTATACTTGGTACAGATTAACCAGTTGTTTGTTAGTATGCACACGAGTAGCATCTGCACCATTAAGATTTTAACTGTAAAGTATAAGTTCTCACACTGACTCTGTGGTAAACGCAGACGGTAAAACTGACTTCTACATGTTGGTGGAGGAGGTGATGATGACGAGGTGTTTGGGGTTAAGATGCTTCTCAGGCTGAAGGCTAAATGTGTAGAAGCGTCATCTGATTGTGTAATCGGTAGCATACGAGGTGTGCCCTCATGTTGGCATGAGCGCCTGTGGGAGGAGACGACTGCTGCTCGATGTTGAGACTTGACTGTTCCATCATCATCATCATCATCATCATCATCATCATCATCATCATCATCAGAATACATTCTTTATTTAAGGGCGACGGCTCTCAGGCTTCTAGTTTTTAATGTAATTACGTTTCTTTGGAGACTGACGGGACACACACACACACACCATCTTGTTTGTGATGTTTCTAAATGTCCCATTGATAAATGGAGGGTCTGCGCTTTAAGTGTAAAACCACAACAGATAAATGATCAGTTTAATTTGTTTTCTGGCCGGCGGTTGTTGACAGACGGGGTGTCTGTCTGAGGCTCCGTCTCTCTGAGCTCATAAGGGGATTAAAGTGGTTTGGACGGGACACGCACACGCACTCGCACACACAGCTCAGTGATTCTCTCTTGTCTTTGCGTCTCCTTCTACACTTTGATCTTCCTGATGAGCAGTGTTGCTTCCGGCCTGTTTGCTCTACTGGCTGAGACATGTGAGCATCAGCAGACTGTGTGTGTGTGTGTGTGTGTGTGTAGAGGTCATGCAGGACTCATTGAAGCTGCTTTTTTGTCCCTTTGACTTCTGTTTTGGAGCTTTTTGTCTGATTCTCTGTGGATGTTTGTGTTTTGTGTGTTTTCGGCAGGTGTCCAGAGAGCAAACGAGACGAGGAAGCGGCGGTAACACTGCAAACATGGAGCAGCTACTAGGAGGTACAGTCTTACTCTGAAGTCTTATTCTACTATATCATAGTTCCATGTTAATACAGCAAGTCCAAAACAAATGTAAGTTTATTATTGTAAAATAATTCTGCAATATTATATTCCTACCATAAAAACCTAATGCAAATTAATAAGGTTAATATAAAGTCTATTCTATACTTTGACCATTTTAATGTAAGTATCCATTAGTTTAATATCATTTAGAGCCGATACAAATCTGTCTCCACTCCAAATGAACACTTGTGTGTCCAGTGACTCCTCCGTAGGATCTATTGTTAACAGAATATTGATTACAGCTGCTTTTTAAAAAGAAATCAAACTCGGATGTTTATATTTTCCGCCCTAATGGTGTCCCGTTCACAAAGCCTCCATCTGCACATCCAGCCTAGTTAGACTTCTGTCACAAACGGCGTCCTCCTCGGGATGGATTACATCCTTCAGAGAAGTGACCGCTGTAGAAACGCTGATCAGCACAGGAAGTCCAACCCCCCCCCCCCACCCCCCTGACCTCGTGTTCCCGTCCACAGCCTGCGTGACTAACCAGCAGTCTGAACTGGGATGGGTGGGAAGAAATGTCATTCCTCAACAGAAATACTTGTCTTGTGACGCAGAATAAATGTGCTTTAAACCCTCTCACTGTGTTGATCTGTGGTTGGATGTTTGCATCAGTGTCACCTGCTCAGTGTTGTGGTGCTGTTGCAGATGGAAGTCTTGCAGAGTCGACTCCTCTCCGGGACAGGATGGCCCTTTATCAAGCTGCCATCTCCAAACAGGAAGTCACTCCCACCTCAGTGAGCGTGAGTACACCTGTCAATCCTCCCAACTAAACACGAGGCATTTCCTTTCAGCGCGTTTCAAGAAGTACCACATCATATTATTTGATTTATAATTGTGTGTTCAGCGCTTTAGTGGAGCTTCTTTGTTCTACTGGGAAGCCTCCTCTAAACAATAACACATTAAGTCGTTGGTTATATTCTGTACTTTATAACACTCGGATCATAAAGTAACACTGTGGGTTAAACATGTTTCTCTCAGAGTGACCAGCTGGACAGTTTCTGTGGGAAGCAGAAGGAGAACGTTCCTCCGTGCACTCTGGACGTGGTGAGCAGTCCGACTTATTAATGTGATTTAGAAATGACTTCATAGTTGTGACGTGGTCGAGGTTCGTGTGTGTGTGTGTGTGTGTGTGCTCTGTTCACGTCCGTTCTTCTTGCTACAGAGTTCAGAGTCTGACGCAAACGGCAGGAAAGGTTTCACCTCCGAGACGAACGGTGAGTTACTTTCCATGTCTCCATATGACTCACGATGAGAGGAATTCTCTCCCCTAATGAGAAGCTGGCGATCGGCCCGTCGTTAGAGCGGATGTTTGGCTGTAATGATGGAAACACAATTTAATCATCTGAAGTAAATTATTCCAGAGAATCCCGCCTGTAAGAGTTCTTTAGAGATGTTATTTATTTTAGATTACTTTATCTCCTACAGTGTGGGATCATGAGCACCCTGAGAGGTTCTGCAGGGCGTACGGGAGATTTTAAAAACGTGGTCATTTAAAGTCATACAATAATTTCCCTATAATAAAAATTGTCTGTATTTCAAAGGTGATGCATTTAGAAAGGGGACAACTGCTCTACTTAGAGTAAAGAAAGAACTGTACTTATATTAAACATGAACACGGCTCCATCTAGTGTTCAGAACACGTCACTACCTGCTTCCTCATACTGGTCATGTGATCCCAACAGGCTGCGCCACCGGCACTCCTGCATCCTCCAATCAGAGAGACTCCTCTCAGCCCAAGACTCCCAAAGTGAGTCCTCACAGGAAACTGCCTTTGTCACACAAAAATGCACATTAATGTTGTGAATGAACTAACGTGTGTGTGTGTGTGTGTGTGTGTGTGTGTCGGCAGAACTTCCGCCTGCCTGTGAGGGAGACCTGTGTGTCGTGTCTGAAGACGGTGTATCCTCTGGAGAGGCTGGTGGCCAATCAGCACGTTTACCACAGCTCCTGCTTCCGCTGCTCACACTGCAACACCAAACTCAGGTTAGGACGACACCGACATGACTGTTTTAAAAGAGACGGAGGTAGCAGACTTAAAGGGATAGTTCAGACAGTTGGTGCCACACAATAACTCTAACTAACTGATCGGTGGAGTCTGGAGGTCATAGCAGCTTGTTGTTTTCTAATCTTGTCTCCTTCTTTAAAAATTCTCCTCCTGGTTAGTTTGGCGAACTACGCCTCTCTGCACAACAACGTCTACTGCAAGCCGCACTTCTGCCAGCTCTTCAAGGCCAAAGGCAACTACGACGAGGGCTTCGGCCACCGGCCCCACAAAGAGCTGTGGGAGAGCAAAGTGGAGAGCGGTGAGACCTCGCCCCAGTCCAACGCTCAGACCAAGCCTAAGAGCCAGAGCCCGCCCCCGGCCTCAGACGTGGACCGCACCAGTGTGGAGGACTCCCCGCTGGCTAAAGTCAACGTGCTGATGGCCACTATGGAGGCTCTGGGACAGGGATCATCAGAGAAGGCCGACAGACCCGCTGAGACTCGCAGGCTGAAGATCTCCTGGCCGCCCACGAACGGAGCTGGAGGATTCGACCGGCCGCGGTGGATCCACGATCGCCGCAGAGGACGGCTCTGCCGGTAAACCAATCCGAGCCAAGTGGCCTCCAGAGGAGGACTCTCCCTCCTCCACCCCTGAACAGCCCAGAGAGATGCCCTGCCTGCGCCGCACCTCCTCCCTGAAGGAGCGCAGCATGCCCTTCACACTGGCAGGACAAGCGCCGGAGGCCAGGAAACGCAGTCAGACTCCTCCTGCGAGCGACGGGCACCTCAGTCCTGAGCCCTCCGGCATGGAGCTGCAGCACGGCGGCCAGTCGCCCACTGAGGACGGCTGTGTGGACGTCCACACCAGCTCAGGAGAGGAGGAGGAGCAGGAGGGCGAGATGAAGAATGAAAACATGGCGGAGCATCATCTCACCAGGGAGGAAGACTACACTCCAGATGAACAACCTGAGGAGGAGATGGAGGAGGAGGAGGGAGGTGTGATGGAGGAAGAGATGCCGCCTCTGAAACGGGAGGAGACGCCGTCAGACCTCTCGTCTCCTGAGGGGGAGGTGGAGGCCAGCCGGTCGTCTCAGGATGTGGGGTTCTGGGATAGCGAGGAGGTGGATGAAAAGGAAGAGGTGGCGCAGCAGCAGGAAGAGGAGGTGCTGACGGTGGAGGAAATGATCAAACGAAACCGATGCTACGAGGACGAAGAGGAAGAGGAAGAGGATGCATAAAGTGATCAACAAGATGACAACCACGGACACTTCTTACATTCCTATTTTTTTGTTTTGGTTTTCTTCTCTTCTTAAAAGAGTTGCTGCAGTGTCTAGTGTGAACTCTACTGAACTGTATTTGTGCCTCTTTCTGAAACCTTTAAAGCCATTCCTACAAGATAGTTTTTACAAGTGTCGCTCTGACATCATTTGTTTTTAAATGTACAATATTTAAAATTACGCCCCATGTAATAACTATTTTTAGCACATGTCCGATGTCACAGAACTATTTGTGTAATTTTCTAATCTGGATTGAAACTGCTGTTTTAAGTACCAAGGACATGATTGTATTGTACCAAGATGTGCGATTATTCCAGCTAATGTAGCTTCTTAATGGAGTCTTTTTAAAACCTAAAGGACGACCTGCTAAATGTTTGAGAGAAGAAAGCCCAGCACTTTGATCCGTTACCGTTTTTCAAATGGTTTGGCAATTTCTGTGAAAAATACATCTCGTCACTTTCTTTTCAGTTATTTTGTATGTACATGTTAAACAAAACACTTGTTTTCCAATTTTCAAGAGTTGTAACTGGATCTGAATAATGTTGTACTGTTTGTTTTTTAAACCAGGGGACCAAATATCCTAGATTACTACTGTTTAAATAAATTGTTATATACAAAATATGTCGTCTTGAGTAGCTGATCCTGTGTCGACTTCACGGTTTTATAAAGACGTAGTTGGTCGCATGAGAATTAAACATTTATAAAACGTGGGTTTAGTCGCATTGAACGACAGCCCATTGGAAACTTAGAATTCCGATATGACTTGAACGCAGCATTGGATACTAACATGCTGATCGTAGTTTAACGTGTTAACGTTTACTAAGTGGCAGTAAACACAGTACAGCTGATGGGAAGTATTAGGTTTGCAGGTTTTTAGTGATTTAACCTTTGACCTGCTGCAGGAAACGTCAGACGATCCATCGAGGAGACATTTCATGACCTGTTATTTTGGGAAAAGGGTCTTAATGACATCACCTGGATAAATGAGGTTATATTCTGCTGAACTGAAGACAATCAGTGCTGGTAGATTTCAAACAAAACACAGGAGTTACATTACTGAAACCTTTATTGATGATCACACATGTACAAGGCCTTCATAGTGCAAGTCAACAAGGCGAGGAGTTATCACAGGAGTCCTTGGTGAGTGAAGAGACGTGACAAACATTTTAAAACCAGATTTCGCTCTAATTTGGTTGAACCGGGAAACTTTTAGTAAACTGAGTAAACTTTAAAATAAGTGACTTAAATACCCTGAACGTCGACGTGGCCGGAAATGTCCACGTCTGTGTCATTATATCTTTGCACTGTCTAGCATAATAAGTTTAACAGTTCAGGCGGTAACGACCTGAACGCAAGTCTCTATCCAGAACCTGCAGGAGAACACGACTGAGTCACATCTTCAATCAATGGCTCGAAAACAAGACAGCTAAAACAAACATACAATCTCCAGCAGATGTGATTTAACAGTTAACCCTGTGTAGTGATTTCACATCAAGTTACATTTCTAGCATCTGTCTGCAGTATGAAGGATGAACCAGAAACCTGCATGTGCACCTTATAGAGGAATGTACATGTTCATGTTGCAGGGCTGCTGACGGACAAACAGGAATTTGATGATTTAGCTGATACAATATGTTTATCCTTCTGAATATGTGTGGAAACCAGCTCCCACGGACACGATACGACTACAGTATTTCTCATTCACAGCAGATTGCTTCAGCTCTGAGGTTTGTATCACAACGTGGGTTCAACTTTGGTGATTGTGGATAACGGGTGTTTTACTAACTCTGAGGGAGTTCCTTATGAGGAAGGCGAAAGTTGTTAAACCACAAACAGTGTTTACGGATCTACGCTAGGTTAGGGTAAGATGCGAGTGTACTGTACATGCTCCACCGCCCCATAATGCATTGTGGCTCCTCTGTGATAAAATAACTGAATGATGGCGTGCGACAGTTAAAGGTGCTCACATGTGTGATGTGGCGTAGACAAACATATATACAAGACTGGAAAATATTAATTGTTGTTGAAAAGTCGATTTACAGTTTTGGGACCGGATCGACAGTCATGTGACGCAGAGAAGACGTATTGCTCGAGGCTATGGTTTGTGATCGAGTTGCATTGTGGGTAATGTAGGCAGAAGGTTTTAACAGGGAAGAAGAACTAAAATAAAACCTCTGAATCTGCTGCATCATTTCTTTTTAAATAATTCATTATAAGCAACATCATCAGAACCCTGAGTGCAGAACTTAATATGATACGGGATGAAACGATGACATCTGCAGGAGGATTATGTTACTGCAGCAGCAGAAAGAGATGTTGACATATACACAATAACTAAAATGGAAGGAGTCTCCGTACGTTCACCCGATCGATGTTGCCGAGGACCCGAGGAGGCGCAGTGTCGAGTGCGAGCTGGAGATCTACGGGACACACTGTGTAGTGCATTCAGAGGGGATCCCTATTGTTACACCCGCCAAACTGCATGCTGGGTACAGCTTGCTCTGTCGCTCGCTACAGCAAACAAAAACATAACTTCCCTGGCAAGTGAAGCTAAAGGCGATCCATTCATTTTCCAAAACCCAAAAGATTTCCAATGATACGAAGAGAACATCCTCACATTTTAGACTCTGGTTCCACTTTCTGTCTGAAAGATTACTGAAATTATGAAGCGATTATGATAAAAAGTTGCAGATTTTTGTTTCGTTTTGTCAAATCCAGTAATTGCTACTAGTAGAATTATCATTTATGTCTTTCTAACATGTTCTGTATTTTATAGACCAAACACTCAAATCAAGAAACAACCAGCAGATTATTGGATATGGAAAGATGATGGTTGCCGTCCTACAGTACTGCGTGTGAACGGGCTACACCAGAGTCAAAACTCTAATGTGGCTTTGTGATACAGACCTCTGGTGCGGCTGTCGAATGCTGTGCAGACACACGAACACAAACACGCAGCGACCGAACGCCATCTTTATCTTCTAACAAAACACATCCAGCACTTCGACATCATCACGCAGAGGAAATGATCTTCACACTACGAAAGCAAGAACTTCATTTGGGCAGATCTTTTTTTATTCTCCTTCTTTTAAAACATCTCATCCGTCTAAACTTTGTGTTTAAAAAGATGGAGAAAAGGAAGACGGGGGGCGGGGGGGGGGGGGGAGAACCCTTCGTAGTGAGGACGAGTAAAACTAACAGGTCAACACGTTACAGTATGATGCAATCTGTGTGAGGCTTACAAAGTTCTTTATTTATCTCTGTGGATACATGGGACTGCATTATACCAGAAGGTGCTTTCTTTATTTCGCCCCCCCCCCCCCCACACTGTATTCACGTCTGCCCCAAAGTGCAAAAACAACATTCCCTGAACTTTTGACAAAGAAGAAACATTTTAAATGTGTATTTTGCAGAGAATATACCCGACATGTTTTCTATTTGTAGTCTGGCTCCGACACGAAGCTATAAAAACAGTAACAGCATCTTGATGCGAGGATGTGAAACCTCTAATAATCCTCCTACAATAATAAATGTGGATACATTTCGGAGATTTTGCAACAGACCCACGGTTTCACTTCCAGCACAGCTCCGGGAGAGCAGCGAGCGAGGCGGGGCAACGGCAGGTCCCTGATCGCTCACAGGAGGGCAGCCTCCCCCCAGAGAGAGGACAGGGAGAGGGAGGATCTATTCCCTGAAACATAAATCTCCAACCAGCTCCGACTCGGCACAACTGCTGGCCTCGCTCTGCTTTGCTTGGGGTCGGGACAAATGAAATAAACGAAGTGTGCCAGAGCTCATGAGGGATTTAACAGCTCAGTGTTTCAGACACACTGCATGCAGAGGCAGGTTAGATGTGAGGGTGATAGCAGTACAGATTGCATAGAATAAACTGTTAAATATTTATTTTTGTTGTATGTGCAGCATGCTGTAACCTACACAGCTCATGTACGACGTCTCTGCTGCTCTGGTTGTGTTTCTGTGATGACTGTGACAATGTACAGGTCTTATAAATAAAAGCAGAAGCAGCGTCGACGCTGACGACGTGCGTGTGTGCAGCAGAACAGAGTGTTCGCAGCATGCTAGGCTACCGTGGGTGAGCTCTACAGTGCAGCCAGCTGTTTGCAGGGCATCACGAGTCCAGTGGGCGTGCTCAGCTCATCCACTGAGGGGGTGCAAATCCACTTTCACCTTCTCTCCGCTGCTCAGCATCCCCACGGTGGGGTAAAGGCCCCCAGGAGGAACCCTCATCTCTCTGCGGCCCATCAGCTTCCCGTTCCTGGTGAAGAACACCTGCGGCACCACAAGGGGGCGACAGAGAGTTAAAACACACACACACACACTGAAGGTTAAATCCACCGATGGAGCATTGGAACAATTACTCATAAAATAAATGCCTGTTCATGATGACTGATGGGGGTACAGACTTCATTCGAGAGCGCACAGTGTGCCAGTTGTAAGCAGGATTTATGTGCAGTTAAGAAATCTCGTTAAACAAACAGGTGACAGTGTAATGTCTGTGTTCTCGGAGGGAGGAGAAGTAAATGTTTACAGTACATGTCTCTACTAGATCAGCGAGTGATCAAACATCATCCAGCTGTTCTCAAAAGAACATCAACAAGCTTTTCAATGCTAATACCGAAGGCCGCTTCTCAAGTCTGAAAGCAAACAGCGACACACTAAGACAACAAGTGAAGTACTGTGGAGTGTGTGTGTGTGTGTGTGTGTGTGTGTGTGTGTGTGTGTGTGTGTGTGTGTGTGTGTGTGTGTGTGTGTGTGTGTTCGATACATCAGGCTGAGTCACTTATCAAACATTTACTGTACCGCCCACTCGGGAAAAAAAAGAGAGGCTTAAACTGCTATTCAATTACAGATGAAGGGTGAACTGCAACATGCTTCATTAGTTTGATCAACCCTAACGCCCCCGACCCCCGCACACACGTGACCTCTGGGATGTCACAGCAGTGCATTGAGGGTAATGTGTCCCACTGAATAAATATTGACAAATCCTTTTACAACTCGGCCTGTTCTCTTCTAACCCACTTGGGTTTCAGTACTCACTCACACCCGTTCGCCTCTGTGACCCCCCCCGGCCTCGACTTGCACAACTGTGTGGGCGAGTCAAGACCGAGTGGAAACCGCAGTATTTAAAACAATACCAACAAACAACAGTTGAAACATGAGGCGGTCAGGCGATTAGACGTTACAGCGGGGGGAGGTCACAGTGATGTTACACCAGAATGTGAAAGTAATCATCGTGAAGCAAGTCGTTGAGCTTGTGTTGCCAAAAACAGCAAATTAATCCATAATAATAGACAATAAATTAACCTACAGTCTTATTTAGGCTGCAGACAATCTACATCAGGGAGACTCAACGTGTTGCTCGGGGGCCACTCATGCAAAATGACAGGAGGTCACGGTTTAGCTGAATACTCCATTCTAATTGGTCAATTTCGACATTCTACAGTCTGATATTTCGGCGCTCTGATCACGGGACCACAGACAATCAACTTTCACATTTACTGCATTTAAAAGCCACAACTGCTTTTTGTTGTTGTAAATACTTTGGTTCATTTAAAGAGTTTATACAACATTAAAATAATGTAATAATAACCTGTTCCATCGTGCAACAAACTCATAAACATAAAGTTTGTTTTGACGCTTTCATATCGGTCGATACATTGCGAGGGGAATATGTATCAAAGAATAAACTAAATGTGGTTTCCGGCCATGATAAAATAAAAAGCGCCGACTCGTCGCGATGAACCGATCACTCGACTGCAGCTCCTCTCGGCTCGGTGAGTTTCAGCTCATTGTTTATCTGTCCGGCTCAAACTTCACTGCTTTAGAAGCAAAGAAGCTCTAAAGACCGACTGTGCACTTCCTACCTCAGCACTAAACAACAAACAGACACCGTCAGAGACCAACGTGTGAACACAAGGGAGCGTTTAGCAGCTCAAGCGCCAGATATTCCCCTCGGGAGTTAGTGGAGCTAAAGTGAGAGCGATTATTGTCGCATTCATCGGGTGGACAGAAACACGACTGAATGATGTTTCTCCGTCACGTCTGGAGGTGTGAATAAACTAATAACAAAAATTAAAAGGTGATGACATGTCTGTGTTTACAAGTTTCCACATTCTCTGCACAAACCATGACTTATAAAGACCTGCACAGCTCTTCCATTTCAATTCAGATGTATTGTTTAAAGTATCTTTATTCATTTGAATTGTCATTTCCCTGCACAGACATTTATTGTTCATTTCATTTCTCTCTCTGTGTTTACGTTACGCACCAAAACACCCACAAACAAAAGTCCTTGAACGTGAGGATTTAGATTTACAGCTTGTGATGTTAGCGGCCAAAAGAAACACAAGTCACTGCAGGTTTATGTTTCCTGTTTAAATCATAAAACGCTAAAGGATTCTATAGGATGCGTAGTTTACGTACATGCAACAATGGTTAACACAGCTGCGCTTTCCTCACCGTGACCTTCCGGCCCTCCTGTCCCTGCTCTACCTCTTCCCCGTCTTCCTCTTCCTCTTCTTCGTCGTCGAGGTACAGAACGTTCTGGACGCTTGCGTGATCCGGACGGACCTCCACCCGATCCCAGTCGTCCACGTCACCTGAGGACAACACAGAGCACAGTGTGAGCAGAGGCAGAGCGGAGCCAGGAAACAGAGCAGAGGAATAATTAATGCAACGACCCGATGCGTTAGTGGCCGCTAATAAAGTTAGATGATATTAGTTTCTTAGTCTCCGAATAGTTATCACCCGTTTGGTGGTTGTACTGAACCCACCTGAGAGCGGGGGGATTTAGGTTTCCAGCTTCTTTAAGAGCGAATGTCGCCTCACGCTAAACCACGATACGCAGCTTTAAGAGCGAACCCTCCCACGGACGCACCGACCGACTTTAATAAATGACAGTTTGATTGTAGCACTTCACCTTCTCCGTCCAGGATGTAGTCTCGTGGGAACATGATGCCGCAGCCCATAATGTCACCTTTGAAGCAGCGAGGACCGAAAGCGTCTCCGACCCCGCTGCCGTGAAAGATCTTGCCGTCATCTGTCAGAGGAGGAAGAGACTTTAAATTCTGCATTAGTTACATTCTAATGATATAATATAAAATAGTTTAACAGCCACAGGGAAAACATCGAGTACTTTTACTTTATATACTTAGTGTGATGGCGTAAGATGGGAAACCGGTAGACAATATGGCCAAGAAGTATTTATTATAACTTCTTTTCGGTACTTCTCAACTGTGTATAACAAGTTTGGGATAAGAGCCAGACGATGGAAGGATTAAGGGATTAAATATGAATAATTAATTACGTTTTTGTTCTACACTCGTCTACAATGAGACGATAAGCGTCCTCGCTGCTGTAGCGGTGTTTGCTACACGTCTCATGGTGCTGATTTAACGGCTCCCTGCAGCACAATCCATAAAATAACTCCACTTTTACTTTACTTTGTTTAATGTCTCCTTAAAGCCTGAGATTAAGATCAGAAACACGGATTTTGTAAATTGTATTTAAAAGCTTTTAATACCTTCTAAGGCCTTTTGTTAAGGAAACCACAGGTCGTGAAAACTCAGACGCCCTGTGCACGGTCATCTCTGTCCTGATGTTATGTGTCCCACTGCTGAACTTGACTTAACTGCGTCTTTTAATGCGTTTTCCACAGCGTGCAAGAAGAGTACATACAATGCAGCGCTAACATACAGGACATCCTGACATTCCTGACGTGTAAAGAAAAGGTGAAAGCAGCGCTCGTAAAAAAACACTTCATCAACAAAAATCATCAACAACATCCAAAGGAAATCATCAAATCAACACGTCGTACAGTCGGGCGAGACAACAATGGAAAGAAAGGGCAAAAGAAAAAACATTGCAGCGGTAGCCTGCAGACGAGCTCTCCCCAAGCGAAGCGGCGTGGCTGCTGCTGGTAAATATTTATGGAGTTGTCATGGGACCCGTCCCCGGCTCAGGATACTGTTTAAACAATCTCTATCTGAGCACCGGGAGGGAGACGTAGACACTGTATCATTACGGCTCCCATGCGGGCCCTTGTCACAACACCACACACTAGGCAAACAGTGGAGCCACGCCGGCACAGGCGCAGCGCCGCTAAAAATAGCAGAGCAGGGCGGCTTTGGAGAGTGACAAGCGCTGGCGCTGGAGGTGGAAGTCCAGGTTTGGGCCTAAGGATGGACCTAGTTCAGTTGGACGGGAAAGGTAGGAGAAGCCCGGTGGAGCGTCGAGGGCAGCGGCTGAAAGGGATGTTCGCTGGAGTCAATCTTCAAAGTCCTGCAGAGTTCGTACGCGTTTATTATTTAGATTATATTTATGGATTCAACTCCAACTGCCTGAACAATGTTAAATGTTACAACAATCATATCTTTGGTCTTTCACTACGGCGTCCCTAATACATGACTATATACAGTCGATATATGAATAAACAATAGAAGTCAATCATTAAAAGAATACAGTCATTTGTAGTAAAAGAGTTTTGGCTGGCACTTGCGTAAAGCTACCTTTGTTTCTGAGCGTACAATAAAACGTTCTGTTGCCTTTTCTTCAAGTGTGCTTCAGTACTTAAAAAAGGTTGGGAATGGAAAGACAGGAAGCCAGCTCAACTTGGAGCTCGGCGCTGGCGGAAAATGTTGAAATTTGTGTTGGAGACCAGAGAGATTAAAATTAGCATAGAGGTGTTGACCAAGGTTTGGCTGCGAGGCTGTTGATGGAGCAGAACACTGGTGATGGTGTTAATGCAAAAGTCAAGATCATAAACTGAGGAAGTTGTTGGTAAAGCTAACAATGTTAGCTACTGTGACTGCCACCAGGTGCTGGATGTAAGGGTGATCCGAGCACGACCAGAAGGTGAAAACTGTGGAGCCAAGTTCAGGGTTTGGAGCCGGGCCCGCAGGAGGAGAGGGCAGGCTCTGAGTGAGGACTGAGAGCAGCTGGGAAAAGTAACACGAGAGTCTGGAAAAGTCTGGGCTTCCCTTCCCAGGGAACAATGACTTGACAGACTCCTAAAACATGAAAAATTTCAACAAAATATTTATTTTCTTGCATGATTTCACACACATGATTCTGCACATGTTCCTAAGAATGTACTATAAATTCCATTTGCAGCTGCAATTTGAGTTTATCACAAAGATTTGCTGTCGACAGATAATATACTATTTACTTCCTGGGCCCATTCGTCAGCGAGGCCCCCGGTTGTAAAGTATATGAACAATAATAAATTAAATAATCTCTGGTTAGACCTTCTCCAGAGTGAAGAAGGTGCAGCATGAGCAGCAGCTGGGTCATGAGGCGGTACAGACTCTGGTCTTCTGTGTGAGCTCCAGGCTCTATGTTGGTGCTGATGTAACGTACAACATTGTGTTTTAGAGCTCAAACGATGTTGAGCAACAGAAATAATAAACTGCAACTATTTTGATAATCAGTTTCTTAGGTTACTTATTCCAATTCTCGGGTTCAAGCGTCTCCACTTAGAGGATGTGCAGCTTTTCTTTGTCTCATGTGATAACAAACTCAAAATCATTGGGTTTTAAAAGGTTGGGCGTAAAATACAAGTTATTTGACATCATGAGTCGTCTCTGGGGAATTATGGTCATTTCTAATGATGAATTATCACTAATGAAAATAATTGTTAGTTGCAGCAACCCAGTTGAACACCAAACATGTTCGTATAAAGGCGACGCAGATACACCACATGATCAGTGAGGGATCTTCTCCCAGGGAAGTGATCGGAAACAATCGGCAAGATTCTCTCTGCAAGACTTTCATTTCCCGATCCTGGAAGCACTCGCTTCACCGAGAGGAAGTCCAGCAGCACGCGCTCCTTCTGCACCAGAGACACCGCTGCTCCTCACAGAGAGGAGAGAAGAAGAGCGGAGAGGAGAGAGGAAGAGAGGAGAGAGAAGAGGAAGAGAGGAAGAGAGAGGGGAGAAAGAGAGGAGAGAGAAGAGGAGAGGAAGAGAGAGGGGAGAGGAAGAGAGGAGAGAGAAGAGAAGAGGAAGAGAGGAAGAGAGGAGAGAGAAGAGGAAGAGAGGAAGAGAGGAGAGAGGAGAGGAAGAGAGGAGAGGAAGAGAGGAGAGGAAGAGAGGAGAGAGAAGAGGAAGAGAGGAGAGAAGAGAGGAGAGAGAAGAGGAGAGAGAAGAGGAGAGAGAAGAGGAGAGAGGAGAGGAAGAGAGGACAGAAGAGAGGAGAGAGGAGAGGAAGAGAGGAAGAGAGGAGAGAGAGAAGAGGAGAGGAAGAGAGGAGAGGAAGAGAGGAGAGGAGAGGAAGAGGAGAGGAAAGGAAAGACGAGAGAGGAGAGATGAGAGGCAAGGAAGAGAAGAGAAGAGAGGAAGAGGAGAGGAAAGACGAGAGAGGAGAGGAAAGACAAGAGAGGAGGGAGGAGAGAGAAGAGGAGAGGAAGAGAGGAGAGTAAGAGAGGAGAGGAGAGGAAGAGAAGAGAGGAAGAGGAGAGGAAAGACGAGAGAGAAGAGGAGAGGAAGAGAGGAGAGGAAGAGAGGAGAGAGGAAGAGAGGAGAGGAAGAGAGAAGAGGAAGAGAGGAGATGAAGAGAGGAGATGAAGAGAGGCGAGGAAGAGAGAAGAGGAAGAGAAAGAGAGAAGAGGAAGAGAAAGAGAGAAGAGGGAAGAGAGAAAAGGAAGAGAGAAGAGGAAGAGAGAAGAGGAAGAGAGGAGAGGAAGAGAGAAGAGGAAGAGAGAAGAGGAAGAGAGAAGAGGAAGAGAGAAGAGGAAGAGAGAAGAGGAAGAGAGGAGATGAAGGGAGAAGAGGAAGAGAGAAGAGGAAGAGAGAAGAGGAAGAGAGGAGAGGAAGAGAGAGAAGAGGAAGAGAGAAGAGGAAGAGAGGACAGAAGAGAGGAGAGAGAAGAGGAGAGGAAGAGGAGAGGAAAGACGAGAGAGGAGAGATGAGAGGCAAGGAAGAGAAGAGAAGAGAGGAAGACAAGAGGAAAGACGAGAGAGGAGAGGAAAGCCGAGAGAGAAGAGGAGAGGGAAGAGAGGAGAGAGGAGAGGCGAGAGGAAGGAGGAAGAGAGGCGAGTGGAAGAGAGAAGAGGAAGAGAGGCGACGAAGAGAGAAGAGGAAGAGAGAAGAGGAAGAGAGAAGAGGAAGAGAAAAGTGGAAGAGAGAAGAGGAAGAGAGGAGAGGAAGAGAGAAGAGGAAGAGAGAAGAGGAAGAGGAGAGGAAAGACGAGAGAGGAGAGGAAAGACGAGAGAGAAGAGGAGAGGAAGAGAGGAGAGGCGAGAGGAAGAGAGGCGAGAGGAAGAGAGGCGAGTGGAAGAGAGGCGAGTGGAAGAGAGGCGAGAGGAGAGGAAGAGAGCGAGGAAGAGAGGAGAGGAAGAGAGAGGAGAGGGAAGAGAGAAGAGGAAGAGAAAGAGAGAAGAGGAAGAGAGAAGAGAGAAGAGAAAAGAGGAAGAGAGAAGAGGAAGAGAGGAGAGAAGAGAGAAGAGGAAGAGAGAAGAGGAAGAGAGGAAGAGGAAGAGAGGAGAGGAAGAGAGAAGAGGAAGAGAGGAGAGGAAGAAGAGAGGAGAGGAAGAGAGAAGAGGAAGAGAGAAGAGGAGAGAGAAGAGGAAGAGAGAAGAGGAAGAGAAGAGGAAGAGAGAAGAGGAGGAAGAGAGAAGAGGAAGAGAGAAGAGGAAGAGAGGAGAGGAGAGTTGGAGAGTTGTGCTTCAGGGTCTTCAGTTGGTCGCTCTTCACCTCGCTGTGATGACTTGAAGTTAGGGTACGTCACCCTCAGTGTTGTAATCGGTCCAAATTGCGTAAACCTCTCAATCTTTCCAGCATTGTTAAAAAAACAGTCAATGGTGGAAAAGAACCTTTTAACCTTCGGAGCGGATCCGACTCAGGCGGCGCCGATACACATTATTTCCCCTCTTTCGTTAACATTGAGAGAGACGGCATTTGGCCTCGACTTAGATCTCAGTTGTGTGGCGAGCTGCACAGTATGGACACACACTGGGTACACGCACACGTTGTTAATGTCATGGAGACTTTCTCATCCAAATCCCTTTTTATCTCACTGGGAGGAAACATAATCCCCCCTACACAACATGTTGTTGGTGATGAACAATTGTTTTTGCAGAACCTGAGCTGGAATCAGATTAGACCCCGTCACAGAAGTTAGACTGAGCCCTATTATGTGAGGTTGGCTTGGTCTTGAGGGATGGAGGGTGGCGATGGTGGTAGGGCATAACCTTCAGCTGCGGGTGTTGAGTCATAGCGCGTGTGACTCACTGATGGGGGGTGTGGAGGGGGTGACAGGGTTAATGAGGCTTGCAGAGGAGCACTCACTGGTTGGATGGCTGGTTGCTCCTGATAGGACCCACAGGGGCCCGCAGTGCCCCACGGCCCATTAACTTGCGGAGACAGGCCGAGCCAACACACAGGATGGAGGTCCGCACTGGGCCAGCTCCCAACAAAAACACTCGTGGTAACACCGGCGCAGGCCAAAGAACTCTCAAACTACACAAGCTATACAAAGGAGCAGCGATATGGTTGGCAGGCATTTGTGTATATAACTGGAATATATCTGGAGTAAAATCACAACCTTTAAAGTCAATAACACACATCACATGTGATCCAGGTCAACACTGGTCGCGTGCCCATTACAACGCACCATAAATCAGGATGACAGAAATAGAGCTCAGTAGTCAAACTGTACATGCGGAGAATAAATAAGAAAAGAAGGAATGTTGCATTGAATCATTATGTAATTTATGTATTTGCCTCCAGGCTGCATAATATAACTCAAAGGACTATCCACCGCCACTGTTTTTCTTCAAAGCTGGTGGTAAAAACATTACAAACACTCACAGTGCACTAAGGAGCAACGTAGGGTTTGATACAAAGCTCAGAATATCCTGCCCTCTTTAGATACCGAGGTCAAATACTAAAAAAGAAACACCCATAAAAAAAGTGAACAAACAGAACAGTGTCACAGAAGACACCTCGTCACAGCAGGCCTGGCTCGCTCCGAGCAGCAAAACCAAGCTAACAAAGTAATGCCTTCTTTAAGCAATGTCTGCTGCGGTTATATGACCCAGTGCATACAATACAGAGTATACATTCAGTTTTTGTCAATCTGCCAAAGAGCGTCTGCGTTCAGTTCTCGAGGTTCCCGAGCTGTTCGGTGAAAATCTCGGCAGCGTGGAGGAGCGAGGGGGGGGAGACATGAAGAAGAGGCCCTGGCTGTTGATTTTAAGTAGCTGGATCTGAGCCTGCACCTTAACCCAAGCATGGGAAGGCAAACCTCATACGCACAGCGTGGAAAGCCACATACATCATTTTAGACTCTAACAAATAAGATTAATGGGAGCTGGGGTGGGGCGTGCACATTTCTGTGGTGTCCATTGCACAGCAGCCAAACCAGGCAGACCACAGCACTAGACCTCTGGGACTGGCACGGTGAGCCTCTGTGAATGACTGGCCCCGTCTGTCACTCAGCAATGAGGCATCATCCACAGCCCCCGGCAGGACGCGCAGCATCAACTGTTATTATTATTAATATATCCTAAGTATGAATGGAATCTGTAGAGGGATACGGGGATTCAGGACTATAAACATCAACTCAAAACATGAATGGAATGTGCAGCGTGAACACATTTTTGTTTTGATAGCTGATTTGGAGGTCAACTGGAAGAAAGTATATAAACCTTCCTCTAAAAATAAATCATTCATATTCCCTTGTGGAAAAACTTACGACGGAAAGCGACATTTTTGGCGTGTGAATCACTCAATAAGAGCAGCTGGAATCCCCTGAGAGAGAACAACAATGGGATGCTTCAGACCAAAATAATGCTGATAAAAAGCCAGCGAACAGCTTCGCTCTGATAAGGACTAACAAGATCTTGACTGTGACCGTGGTTAGTCCGATAAAGAGCCAGCTACCGACTGTAGCTTGTACGATGCAATAACAAACACCTACCTGGTTGACGTTATTCTCCTATCATGGCAGCAGCTTGATAGCTAATCTGTTAGCGCTGATAGTGAGGGGTGCTGAGGCCTGCAATGGGAGCTGTGGGGGTTTTGTGCAAATGCCTTTGCAGATAATGTTCACAGGCCTGTTAACAGGACTTAACGTGTGTGTGTGTGTGTGTGTGTGTGTGTGTGTGTGTGTGTAAGCGTGGGAAGATAAAGATAACCAAACTTTTTGTGTCTTGTTTTTTCTGGTTCATTGGTGAGAGAGATATTTAGATGACCAAACTTCCACAACAAGAGCTGGAGATAAGATCCTTCCCCTCTTGCTGATGCTGTCACCGTCTGTTTTTATCTGCTTTTTATCTGCCTGCAAATCCTCCTTGATCTCTGTTTGTGCTAGGCACCTTAACATCCAGCGGAGACGGGGCCCTGTGATGTTTGCATCTAAAAAGCAGCAGATGGACGCTTTAGAGGAAGTCAGATTTATTTATTTCATCCAAACAAGACTACAGGAGGAATGCCACACTCGTGAAAGGAAACAACACACCTGTTTTCTGAGGAATAGAGCTGAGAGAAGAGAGAGAGAAAAGGGGCTTGAACTCTTACCAGCATGGTACGCCACCGAGCCTCGGCTCCATCCCGGGTGTCTGTTCCTGGGGTAGTCCTGCACAGACACAAACAGTGACACAGGTCACAAATATACGTTTTCAGTCATGGATATGATTTATTTGAACTTATGTGCCATGGAGAGTCTGCAGGTGTTGTTAAAGGTCACTGACTGACTAGCAGAGAGGAGAAACGAATCAAGAGCATCCACATTACATGGCTGCTGGATTATGTCAAAGATCACAATTACTTTGGTCAATAATGAGATCATAATTATTTAACCCAATTACTTATTGACTTTGGAAACATCTTGCCCTTTGAAAGAACATTTTGTACATTTTAAAGTTAATTTCATCAATATGTTGAACTTTGAAAGCAAAATGAAGAGGCTAGATCTAAGAAGAACTTAGTGCTCTTGAAAACAATTTAATCATAAACACATTGGTCGTATTGGTGATGACATGGCGAATACATCACACCCTCAAAGCTTGTGAGACCAAGTCCGTGTTTCAAGACGGGTCGGATGGATTGCTGTCATCGCCGCAGAGCGAACCTTATGAAATCAAGCAAAGAGCAGACAGAGCTGCTAATGTTAGCCCGAAGTCCCACACGGGATGTGTCCGTCCTGAAGGCGTTCTCTAACATCACCAGTAACCCCTGAAAATAATGCAGTTCGCTAAAGAGTTAGTGAGACATGCTAAGTGTTACATTTACCATCGTTTAATCGCATTTAATTACCCATCTGCCGTCGTGAAGCAGTCAAACTGAGGGCTGTACTACGAAGCGAGATTATTGGGTTAGCGGGGACTGTTGAGCTTAAAGCCAGAGTTTTCCGTTTTATAAAAGGTGGCTCTCTTTTATCCTGGTTAGATCGCCATGGTAACTTTAATGCTGCAGAGTTTCAGATTGAAATCGGCAAAACAAAAAACACCTTTCACTAACTAAGGAATCTTGGCGTCATCTTTGATCAGGATCTGTCGTTCAACTCCCACATGAAACAAATCTCAAGGACTGCCTTCTCAAAATGATGCAGAAAAACTAGTCCATGCATTTGTTACTTCAAGGTTGGATTACTGCAACTCATTGTTATCAGGTTGTCCCAAAAAGTCGCTTAAGACTCTTCAGTTGATCCAAAATGCAGCGGCATGTGTATTGACAAGAACAAGGAAACGGGATCATATTACTCCTGTATTAGCTGCTCTGCACTGGCTCCCGGTAAAATACAGAATAGAATTCAAAATCCTTCTCCTGACTTACAAAGCAATTAATGGTCAGGCTCCAGCATATCTTAAAGATCTTATAGTACCTTATAAACCAACTAGAGCATTGCGCTCCCAGACTGCAGGGTTACTTGTGGTTCCTAGAGTCTCTAAGAGTACAATGGGAGCCAGAGCCTTCAGCTATCAAGCTCCTCTCCAGTGGAACCAGCTTCCAGTTTGTGTTCGGGAGGCAGACACTCTCTCCACATTTAAGAGCAGGCTAAAGACTTTCCTTTTTGATAAAGCTTATAGTTAGGGCTGGCTCAGGTTTACCCTGGATCAGCCCCTAGTTATGCTGCTATAGGCTTAGACTGCCGGGGGACACCTCCCTGCTCTCTTCCTTCTCTTCCTCTCTCCTCCCCTCCCTCTCTCTTCTTCTCCCTCTCTATCTGTATGCATTTATGTAAATGTATTAGAAACGCCGGGGATGATGCCCCGGATGATGAGTTTCTATCTCTCATGTGGCAGGTTGCCACTGATAAAGTTTACGTCAGGATCATGAATCGTGGCTGCGCCTGCTGACCTGGTCCTGCTGGACACCGGGAAGCCTTATTGACATTTTTCTGGATTCATCCAAACTTTCTCTTTTTCAACACATCATAATTTCTGTCAAATGTTGTATTTGTACTATGTTGTTTATCCTGTACACACAACATCTATTGCACGTCTGTCCGTCCTGGGAGAGGGATCCCTCCTCAGTTGCTCTCCCTGAGGTTTCTTCCATTGTTCCCCCTTTAATTATGGGGTTTCTTTTAGGAAGTTTTTCCTTGTGCGATGCGAGGGTCTAAAGACAGAGCGTCTAAGGACAGAGGGTGTCGTAACCTGTACAGTCTGTAAAGCACACTGAGACAAATGTATAATTTGTGATATTGGGCTATATAAATACATTTGATTTGATTTGAATTCCTTTGGAAATAGACGCCTATTTATCCCTGAGGGTGGGAGGTGGGCGATACCTTGGAGAACCTAAGAGGTTCTAGACTAATTCATATTATTCTTTTGGTCTGGCGATTATCAGGCTGCTGTCAATAACTCTAAATTACAAAGTAGAGAGCCGGTAGTAGCGGTTTTAAATCATGTTACCAATGTTTACATGCTAATAGATGGTTCCTTTCTCACTCTGTTTTGGTTACCGGTCAGTGTCTAAGGATGTGTTTGTCTCTCTCTCTCTCTATCTGTCTGCATGTACAGTATGAATGCCTTTCTCCAGGTTTCACCATGCCAACAGAAATAAGTAGTGGGCCAACTTTCAGATAACATCAGAGTATGAGTCAGAGGTAATTACCAGAGATTTCTATCTGTCTTCTTGGCTGCACCTACATTACTTTAGAAACACATTACTGAGCAATAGAGGAAGGAGGAGGAAGAAGAGGGCAATGACATTACGCTCCTCTTTCATCTCTAAGAAGGCTACATCTTCTACATTCTCTCGCTCTCTATTTCTTTTAACAGACAATAAAAAGGCAACCTTTCATTGCGATCTCAAGAATCCAAAAATATGACCAGGATGAAGTCCAATAAAGAAATAAGTCAGCCTGGGAAATGAGCTTTTATCCAAACAAAAGAACATCCATTGATGACTGATGGGACTGAGGAGGCGATACACTACTCAAAAACAAAATAGGGCGGATGAAATTATTACTATTAGCACCTGTGTGCAGAAATGAGTAATAGGAACACTGCAGACAGACAGCTTGGTGGGACCAGGCAGACAGGAGTGCAGCATTTGAGGACAGGGCATCAAGGAAAGATCAACGATCCTGTCTGACAATCCCATTGGGGCTCGAGGAACAGGAAATGGAGATGGATGGGGGAAAGCGAGGGAGAGAGAGAGAGAGAGAGAGAGAGAGAGGGGAAAAGAACAGAGTGAGACATCAGCAGAGGAAGACAGAGAGACATGGAGGAATGCAGCTACTCCTCCAAGCCTGAAACCCCTTGATCCGCCAAGTCTGCTCCTCTTCCCTCTCGTCTAAACCACAAGCCCGAGGATTCCTCTGGCTGACTGGCATGTGGGCTGAATCTCCACGCGGACGAGAGGAACGTCTGGGTGTTTTTCTCCCTGATTGATGATCCACGGACTCTGATCTGATCAGTGATTTGGAGGAACACACTGTAATATGACAATATTGGGAACGGCTAAACAAATAAGGGGGTGGATTTATAGTCCTTTAATTTAAACCGCAGACTTGTGTCTGATGAATGGATCAACTGTTAAAAGCATGTTTTCATAGCCGTCTTCTCTGGTAATTGTTCATCATCTCTAATTCAAAACATATACCCAGTATGCTCTATACATAAAATAATTATAGTGGGTTAGTGGGGAAAACTGAAGCAGCACTCCCTTGTCTGAACACTGAGATTGAAGCTTTATCATCTTATTCATAAAGAGCGGGCCGATGATATCACTCTGTCCACAACTTTGACCCTGAAATACCTCAAATCAACTATGAATGGATTGCAATAAAATGTCTTTAAGACAATCATGGTTCCGAGAAGATGAAGCAGAATGACTTTCGGTGATCCCCCAACTTCACCACTAGCGTGTTTCAAAGTAATGTGTCTCGATAACTGTTGGATGGATTGCCATATAGCACCATTATCACGTCAAAAATGCGTCAATACTTTTGGTTTATGACCAAAAACCTTTAAAATTTGGGTCCCGCAACCCCCACCAATGTACCAGAGACAGCATTGAGCTTGCTGAGCACATCAGATAGTCCTCAACTTAAGAGCCTTTTCTTTTGTAAGATTAATGTGCAAACATACGGTTTGAAAATGTACTTAGGCTATGCAGCCAAAAAGGAAATTATTTCTAAAGTGGTTGTACACTGCAATACAAGAGCATTGCTGTTCATTTATTTCAACGTCTTCTACATGGATCATAAGCTGTAAGAATGGTACATTTTATACATTTGCTGTATTTTCCACCGACTCGTAACGCCAACGTTTATTAGCTAGCGAGCTAGCTACAACGGAAATCTGCAAAATCTGCGGGTGGCAGCCGCCATTTTAGCCAAGCCTACCTCTGAAATCAAGGACCCATTGGTTTAAAAAGGACTAAATGTTTTGAGTCATAGATCTGGCATCGTCATATCTGTAAACTGCACGTGTGCCATGTGGGCCAGCGTGACAGGTGTAGCTACAGTAACTGAGGAGGACAGGGCTTACTGAACAATGAGTTGGCAATAAAACACATTTTTCATTGCTACAGCGTAATTCAACAGCCTGTAGAGCAGAAACACTGATATCTTTTCTTTTCTAAACCAAGTAGTAAGCATTTCCTGTGGTACATAGGGGCACGATATTTTTATACAGGATGTCTAAAAATAAGATTTCAATCTTCAGACTTCTTAAGAAATGCCATAAATGCCATGAATTCTGTAGAGCACAGATCATATTGTTTTGCGGGACTTGGAACAGCTTTCCCTGTGATAAAAGAAACATTCCAACCTTATTGCGGTTTGTGAATTACAACAGTTAATACTGTGATTTTTGTTTTTCAATCAGTGGTGGCGCCACTAAATTACACCTACACTCCTTCTCTATCAACATAAGATGGAAAGCATTTTAGAAAAGAGAGCACCGTGTTAACCAGCTGGTCCACTCTCACGTACTATAAACCTTCGAAACATCTTCACTACCCCCCGTTGGCCTGCAGAAGCCATCATGGAAATGCAAGCTGCTTCTAAGAACAACAAACACTGGCGTTGTGTCCACAGCATGGAGGAGCAAAAGCCCTGCAGTATCAGATCCACTGCTGCTACACCGGTGTCATCAGAGCAGCCTGCATTTCCACACGGTGGCAGAGTAAACAAGTCTGAAAGAGTAAGAGCGGAAAGGTGCGGGCCGAGTGGGGAACCATGTGGAAGGAGATACCCATCATCTACAGCAGCTATCACACTGGCATATCACAGAGCCGTCTAAAAATATGATTTACCACAGATGTGTGTGTGTGTGTGTGTGTGTGTTGAAGGTACAGTTTTTAGGGAGGGAAAGTAGTGCCTTTCTGTTTGAACGCGCCCACACAACCTCACCTATAGGGGTTGGGCAGAGACTGTGGAGAAAACTAATGCTGGTCTGTTTGTGTAACCTCGTGTCATCAGCCTAAAACCTTCAGCTCCCCACACGATGACAGCCAGTGTCTGACATTACTGAAGACAACAACAGCCCGTGCATGTGTTTGGGCATGTTGATCACTTTTTATGCACAGGAAATGTTTTCTTAATACAAACAAATATCCAGAGGATGGAGAGCGGGCACCTGGAGTTATTTGTTTAAATAGATTGGATCCATTCCGGTCAACAAAAGGATATTTTGTGTGATTATAAAAACTGTGATAATTAGTGAAATAATAACTGTGCTATGTTTTTGTTGTAAGTTGGAGAGTTTGGTGTCGAGGATTTATATCCTGTAGCAGAAACATTCAATAAATAGAAACGAGGCATTCGACAAATGTTCAGCTCAAAGCGTCGCTCGTGGCCAGTCAGTCGCATCGCATTCAGTTAGGACAGCGTTATGGACTTTATTATATGTAAATAGTGAAACATGCACGATAGAGTTTCCTCATTTTCTTCAGAAATCTTGCTTCGTGGACCAACAGTCCAAAAGATATTCAGTTTAATGTGATGCATCTCAAAGAGAAAAGAAAAGAGGCTGGAAACAGCAACAGTTGCAGTTTAATTGTCTCGCAGTTCTAAAAGTAAGTTACAGCAACGACAACACGGGACATTATAATTCAGTTCCCAGATCAGAGGTCTTGGCACAGTGACTGGTTTTTTGTTTTATCCTAAATTGACCCCGTTCAGATAAACAGGTTCACAGGAGCAGCACTGAATAACTGTTAGTAGGATACTGTTGTATCACAGGAGGAGGAAGAGAGCCAGGATCCAGGACCGGATCCCGGGGCATATCAGGACAGAGGAAACACTGCCAATGCAGTCTGCTGAGCAGCTTTATTTCTTGTTTGTGTGTAAGGGTGTGTGTAGCTCTATTGACTGTATTTATGTACATGAACCGGGAGACATGTCATCAGAGACTGAGGGTCAGGGGTGATCAGAGAAAACCGTCTGTTTCTTCAGTCCTGCATCACGACCACGAGACCTATACATCCGTCCATCTTCCCATTTCCAAGCCTTCTCCCTTACCTGCTTCTTCACTTCCCTGTCCTCACACAGGGTTATGTTCTTTCCTTTTTTTGTAGGATTGTGTTTGTTTTTCAGGACATGAGGGTTTTCCTGTGTTTTTCATATTCTGAATAGCTTCCCTTGATGTTTCTACCCCCCGACTTACCACCCTGCAACCCCCCACACTCCCATCTACTCTCTACACCCCATAACTAAGCCTAGATCTCTCTTTGTCCTGCAGCCTAGCAACAGCTGTGTGTACCGGATGAAAAACAACTGTGCTACCAAGCATATGCATGCTGTACATTCATGGAGACCCTTATCTCCAGAGGAATGAGAGAGAAGCAAGAGGTCATGCAGGGTTCGACATTAACCGTAGCCCGAGGCCACAGAGACTCACGTCTCAATGAGATTACTAACGAGTCCTAACGAATGCCACTCGGGTCTTAATTAGCTCGAGCAACGCAGTGCTGCGCCATTTTGTCAGACAATAGGCTATGCTTCCATTTATTCCTGTTGCTCACATTGAAAGCGCAGCAGCGGGCGCAGAACGGCTGATTAGCATCTACCAGACGCCCGGGGAGGATCTGCGTTTGTCCCAGAACTAGTTTCTATCATCCATCAGACAACGGGACGCCATAAGTCTCAAGTCCCGCCCGGTACTGTAGAAAAACGGGGGCGAATGAGAGCAAACAGCTCACTTTAAGAGTTATATTGTGATGCGTTGAAGCTCCACGATTAAAACATTTATTGCGTGAAGGAAATTTATAACGCTATCATGATGTGCTAAAATGTAATCTTGTCAAAATTTAGTTTTTGGCGAGAAACTTGAATACATACAGATGTTTGAATGTTTGAACTCGCAAGCTTTATGCTCCATGACCACAGTAATCGTGCATACAGCTCAGGACAGAGTTCTCTCTGCAGAATAATGTGTAAAGGTCTACTTGGAACCCAAATGCTAGTAAAATAGTGTTTTCCAACGGCAGTGTGCAGGATTTTCTTCATTCATTCAAATTTCTTGTTTAACTCCTTCATGGCAACGCAATCGTTGTCGAGACTTTTCCATTAAAAACAACGATTATAATAAACAACAATTCATTAGGCTCCATCTTCTGGGGATCGTGCATGTCCGTACATCATTTGGTGCCAATCCATTTAGTATATTTTGAGTTATTTCATTGGATAATTGAAAACTTTGTACTGCTAATCCGTGGTGCTGATCTGGGCATTACCAAAGTAAGCATTGCCATCTCATCTGGGGACGATGAGTTTACCAAATTTCAAATTAATCCATCCAATATTTGTTATGATAATGTGGTGGTGGATAACAAGTTGGCAAAGGGGGAGGTTGAGATTTGTAAAGTGAAGAAAATAGAGTACAAGGTTGCGCCTGAAGTCAGCCACCACAACAAACAGAACGAGAGAGACAGACGGGCAGAACCTGGCAGTCTGTGGGGCATTAATGAGTGGATCTGTGTTTATATTCAGGCCTTCTTACCACGGGATGCTACGTGAAAAAGACAAGCATGCCAACTTGTGACTGCTGTTGGGTAAACAGTCATTACCCAAGCCCTTCAATTTGCTGCTTTATCACCTCTCCTGGACTTAAGATTAATGTCTTTATAATGAAAGCCAGATGCAGAGAGAAAAGCAGTTGGGCAAAAAAGAAAGGAGAGGAACTCTGAGGAGGTAATGGGACTGGAGTTATCACCACTCAACTTCTTCCTCACCCATGGGAGCATCGTCTGTGTGTGTTTAACTGAGAGCATGTGTGTGCACTTTTTTTTTATAGGTCCATCAGAAGATATTCTACTGGTTTTGTTTCACAATCCACAGAAAATAATTCAGTAAATACAAGAAATGTAGAATTCGAGTAAGAAAACAAAATCAGTACAAAATCTCATGTGCAACGGTTCTCTCGAAGGTTTGATGTTCTAATCATTAACGGTATACGAACAACGTTACGTGGGCTTCTTGTGAAAGGAAACATTTTGCATCAACGTTAGCTGGAAGAACAACACGACATGCTCCCGTCAACTCCGGCTCGGACATGTCAGTCAAACCGCTGCCAAGGGAAACGCCCACCCAGAAGTTTCCACAAATATGTCCAAAAACACTTCTATCCTATTTTGACAAATTGAAAAAATATGTACAATAGCTGCAGAATTAGAGTTTATTTCTCTTTACGCAAAAGGTTTGACTTGGGGTGAACTATGGGAAACTGCTGCTTTCGCCAGGTGGTTTGGCAAAACAACATATCAATAAAGACGGTAACACCAGCAGCACTACTGATGGTGCTGCAGTGCACTTCCACAACCCCGACGAGACTGTCCACAAAAAGATTTTTAATAATGAACAATAACCTAAAATGACACGGCTTGGCTAGAAACCTGTAAGTGTGGCGCACCCATACAGTGTAACGCATATTTCCCCGGCTCTCTGTATCTATAACTCTTTGTCTTAATGTCATTCAGTGACCTGTACCTCCCTCTGTTCCCGTTTTATATAAATTGCCTGCGAGACCTTGAGAGATGTTGTACAAGTTTTATCTTTTATTTTTGTTCTTAAAAAAAAAGCAGCAGAGTGTTGACCCTGGGAGAGACAGTGCTGTCAGCTCTCCACAGGCCTTGGCTTTGGCAGTCTCTAATATTTCACATTCATAACACTTTGGAGGCTAAATTTACAATGAGTAAGAAACTCACAAATCATGAACGCTTACCGTCGAAGAAATTGTTCCCCAGTCAGAAGAATAATATTAGGCAAAGATGTAATGCAAAAGGTTTTGTAAGAGAATCCATCCATCATAAAGACATTTAGTACAGGATTAATACGGCCCTATATAAGCTTAGTAAGGGAGATTCTAAACAGCCCTGCACAATCCTCAACTATTACTGCTTATACTTTACATCCATTAAAATGTCTTGATGTATTAACCCTTCATGTATTCACTGTCTGCACCTCTTAATGTGCATCACTCAGTTCCCAAACATCCACAGATTTGTCTGTTAAATTCTTCACAGCAGTTCACTTGCAGAGCTGCAGCGCTCGTGTTGAAATGGGAACCGCATGTGCATTCTTTGGAAAAAGAAATAAGGACTCAAATGAGAGGTGGTAAAATTTCTCTAATTGTATTTTCCTCTTGGAGGTGTTTCATCTACTCAAAGTAAGCCATTAGATCCAGAGAGAACGGCTGAGCCGCTGGATAATGGGAAAGAAAATAAAGCTTTGGACAGTACCGCTATGTTTACTTCTAGTAGAGTCCATTTCCCAAAGTCCATGTCCTCTAAAAAGGGCTTTATTGGCTAAGCCACTCATCATCATCAATCATCATCTTTTCGCTATAAACTCAGATTTATACGTATATGGTAGAGCTATTATCGGGCGCAAAACATTAAGCCCAAGCTAAAACCACGACGGCAGTTTTCGGCCCGATTAAAAAACCCAAATTGACATTCGAGACTCGATCCAACATGCATCAAATGTTCAGCACACAACCCATACAGTATGACATTACACAGACTATAAGGTTTGCTTTGAATAACAAAAACAAACACTGAACAATTGCCACAAACTCCACC
Organism: Cottoperca gobio; assembly: GCF_900634415.1. NCBI lineage: Eukaryota > Metazoa > Chordata > Actinopteri > Perciformes > Bovichtidae > Cottoperca > Cottoperca gobio. The sequence continues at coordinate 1,891,058 of NC_041361.1, forward strand.
CGATTTAAGCCAGTGGGAATTTGGAGAAGTACAGCTCGTCCCGAACTCGCCGGGTTCGCTCCAATATGTGGGGGATCCTACATTAAAAATAACAAGAGTGCCGTTTACAAATTCCCAAAGACAGGGCCTAAAGAACATTTTGTAAAAGCTGATTACACGCCTTGTTCGCAATATAGGTTTTTGTCAAAAAAAAATGCCATCATTAATATGTTGTGAGCTCCACAACGTGCTGTACTATGGAGACCAGAGTGGGACAATGGGAGAGTCAGAGAATGGAGGCGTATTCCTGCTGCATGCCTTGATTTCATTGCACTACACTGACTAATGTATAACTGTGTGGAAAAATGTAGGAAAGGGCCAAAAGTATAAAAGAAAAAACCTGTTGAGTGTAGGTGTGTGTGTGTAACTTTCTGAAGTTTTTCTTTTCTTAGAAACTCACCCTTCTCGCCAGGCCCAGGGCAATGTAACACTTCTCCCCAGCATCAACAATCTCCACTTCATAGTAGTGGCAGCGAGTGGTGAGTGGCTGGCGGGCCTGGGCCAAACCCACGTCCATGATGCTCTTTCCTTTGCCAACATACTCTAAGAGCTGAGGAAGGGGAGAAACAGAGAGGGGGGGGGGGGGGGGGGGGGGGGAGAATACGGGTTAATATGTTAAGAAATAAACAGTATAGAAAATAAAACATGTTAAGACGTTTCCCACCATGACGCTCAGTCACCTCTTCGTTGTTGGACAAGTTCATAAAACAACAATGTCCACACTGAAGGGAGTTAACATGCCTCAAACAAACATTTGAAATACCCTTCCCTCACAGCTTTCCAACGTCTGGATTGAAAATGCTGCCTCGGACCAAATTTTAAATCCAACAAGCACTCCCACTTCACACGGCGATTGGCCAGATGTGTGGAGGTGAGTAAATTGGCAGCACTTTAACTTCTCTCTCAAGACCTCGCGGCATGTTTCTGGAAGGATTGCAGCGTGCATCGGTCCACCACTGTGGTCCAGACTGAAACATCTCACAAACTATGGGATGGCTATTAAAGTTTCTACAAACATTCACGGTCCTCTTAAGATGAAGCCGACTGACTTTATGATCGCGACTTTCCCTCTAGCGCCAACATGAAGTTGACATCTTTGGATTTTAGTAAAATGTTTCCACAACTATTGGATGGATGACCATGAAATAGTACGTGTATTCATGGTGCCAAGAAGATGAATCCTGCTGACACGGTGGATCCTCTGATCTGCAGTTGCCATGGAGTCCGTCGATATTTGTTTTCAAACACATTTTGAGAAATTCGCACCATCAAAAGTATGCTGAATGAGCTATTAGCAACTCCTGTTTGCAGTGTTCCCATGAATGTACAGACAACCATCGGATTACTTTGTTGCTGCCTGATTATTGTAACGCATGTTCTGGAGTTGTAATGACCTTCTTCTTTCTTTTTGCGTTATTAATGGACAGAGTTTGTTAATCCATCTTTAAGAAAGGCCAAACAGCTATAAACACGTATGCACTGATAGAACCCAGCTACTGCTGTTATTTAAGTTTCGTCACTTGCTTTGTTTACTTTATACGGTTCGTCAAGCAACCAGGCCCAAAGAGCCGGCAGTGATCTAAGACTTTGTATTTGGGAAAGTTGAGATGGAGACAACCGATTGAAGACACAGCAGATCAAGCTTGGGCAGGATCGTCAGCCTCAGTTGTTCCACAGGAGAGGGACTTAACCACGCAACCTAGCTTTTGCAACTGTGTCCTAAGTGAGTGGGCACAATGACAGATTGACACTTCCAAACCCAGTCAAACCCTAACTGAACCGCCCACGGTGACTCTCCTACAAGTATCAACAGCCGCTTGAGATTGCGTGTACAGTACCAGATGATAATGCAATTACTTTCAGGTCTATTCTGGTCTTAAGCATCTAAACAGGTGAAGCTGGGTGGGTACAGGTGAGTAGGTGGGCAGCTAGGCAACCACAAAGCCTTTAGGCTGAGGAGTGTTTCCATGTTATGTGAGCTTGTGTGTGAGCATGTGTGCAATGAAGAATGAAAGGCTAGCATGACAGACAAGGTGGGGACAATATAACTTCAGTATCCAACCTTTATGTTTAAGTGTGTGTATGTGAGTGTGTGTTTCACTAGCCAGCCACTTAAAGCACACACCTGGTGGGAACAGCTATTCAACATCTACGTCTCAATTAAGCCATTACCCGTTTCTCTTTTAGTTGTTTTTCCTGTTGCTTAGCGATGCATCCAACTGACAATAAGGCCGAGGCGGTCAAAAAGTTTCATTTCAGTCTCTGAGCCTGATAATAAGTTAAACTTGTTGTGCAGCTATATATTGAATAAGTTAAGTGCCAACACCATTGTGTCCATATTAAACAATAAAGAGGAGCTATTTCTGTTTTATAATTGTACTGAACCTGCTGCACTTTAATGCCTGAACAACATTTCTTTTGGGAGAAGAGGGAAATAGTTTTGGTGCGATGAGCATTCAGTCTTGTTGCTGACTAATGTAAAGAGGAGAGAGAGACGAGACGGCAGGAAAAAGAGAGACGTAGCCTTGAGCAAAGCATGCCTCACTGAGATAGCTGACAATCTCCCTTTCTCTCTCTCACTTCTATAATTCAATAAGAGTGTTGAGAATGGTAATGGTTGTGTGCACGGCTGTGTTTTGTTGAGCTGCTGCCTGGGAAACAGATGCAACGCCCAGAGAGTGGTCCTGCCAATTTCCTGTCACTAATAATGGGGAAACTTAAAGAAAGGTGGAACTGAAATTAGGAGACCTCGTCTTTATTGTGCAGATCACACTTGTCAACCAAACTGTGATCTGATTGGACATCACGTAACAGTTGATGAGTCAATATAACTCACCTACTAAATGTTATTGCATTTATACGTTTTAATCTTTTCATAACATGTTTTCTCTTGGATTTGCTTATTTCTGTATTTCCAATTGTTTTTGTCTCTTTCATGTCCTTTCACATTTCTTCTTCTTTTCACAAAATGAATCCTTACAATTAAAATGTATAAATAAGGACATTAATGATCTGGGCCTGGCACGTTTATTTGGGAAATATATGAGCTGGCTTGTCCTCGTCCAGAGGCTGTGATCCAGTTCTTGAATTCATCTCTCACTTGGGTTGGATGCCCTCCAGTAGCTACATCGGACGTGTCCATCAGTCACTGTTTTGTGCATAAGACTGACCACGATGAATATCCTGATGGACTAAGAACCAGCCCCGTAATGCCACCGCTGGGTACGGCCACTCTGCTGTTTGTACTGAATGCTTCCACTAGTGCTGAACGGTGTTAAAATGACTCTAAGCCATGTTATGACTTTGTTTGTATCACGATGAAAAACACCACATTAACTCGTTCCTTTCAGTTTTAAATCACTTAAACAAAAAGCGCCACAACTCACTACCGCTTATTCATTAAAGGTTCTGACATTTTGAAACCGCACGCTCACATATTCAATCTGACAGGTTCTAACACTTCAAATATCACATTTTCATTTGTCAACAAATGTGTCATTTTTTAGAAGTACATCCAAAACAAATCTTTTTGCAACGCTTCAACAACTTAGTTGTTGAAGCGTTGCAAAAAGATAATGTGTCTTGTGATATCACAACTTCGCTTGTGGGACTGACCTTGTTTAACTTGGTTAGGAAGTTCAAAGAGGCGCTAATCAACAAATCAATATACAAATATCAAAGCACAACATGTAATTACTATAGCACTGACACTAAGTGAGGTGGAGTAAGGTGAAAAAGGATTTACTGTTAGAAGACAAGATGGTATTTGCCTGGATGCATGCAACATGCCTTACGGCAACATCCCCACCTGCAGAAACACTGCGTTTAAATTTCTGCAAGACAGCAAGTGACTACCTTATGTTCTGACAGTGATCTGGTATGACACACTGGCAATAACATTTTGAATACTACGCAACCGCCACAAGTTATTTCACGAAACAACGCCCTAAAACAATAGATACGGGCAGTCACTCTGCAGGTTTAATCAATCAATCGTCCCCTCTGAGATTTCTGAAACCTGTGAGAACCAAGGACCCACATTGTTGACCTTCACTGACACCTCATCACTCACTGGCCATGTGGAGCTTTTCATCACCTTTTAATACACTCCATTTATTATCACCATTACCACTGCTGGAAAGATGTTGCCCAAATTAACTTGCGGCTCCAATGCCAGCACGTATTGCCACTTGGACAAAGTCGTAAAAAGTTAGTTTTACAGGAAGGTTGCCACCTTTGGAAAAACGTTTTACTCTTGGGGGTAAGAGCTAAATAGCACCAGAGAGGGGATGCCATGAAAAGATGGAAAGACGTATAGAATAAAACGTACACATTTCTTTATACGCATGTAGAAAAAAAGTGCACTTTTCAAGACGGTGAGTTGAATGTGCCCCGAGGGGTTTCCTTGTAAACAAACAAAAGTAATGTTTATTCAGTGTTACTTGCCAGAGCACATGTATTTCTTTCTCATAAAACATTTGCAAACCCAAGTTTTTAAGTACAGTACCAGTCAAAAGAATGAGAAGGCGTGTCCAAACTTTTGACTGGTACTGTACTTGAAATCAAGAATCGTTTAGAACCATGTTAAATTGCTAGCAGTCTTCTTCTTCCCCGTCCATCTCGGTGTGTCACTGCCACCTGTAGCTCAGTGGAAAAGTGTGACACCATTGGACGTATTGCGTCACCTGGGTGCACGCACATGCATTGGCCTCCTTGTGTGCATGCACGAGATAAACAAAACTCCAGAGTGAACCTTTCAGTAAAAGGGATTCATAAACATTTACCGAGTTCAGCGCGAGAAAAGAAAAGTCTGCTTCTCAATAAAATGAACGCAGCATATTCTTAAGTTTGATGAATAACATGCACGACTCCAAGTGCAGATTGAGCCAAGCACAAATTATATTTTCCATATCTGCATAGTTTCGAGGGTCCCCATTTTTCATCTGCCTACAAGGTTCAAGGCACAATGTCCATCCACAGCGCAAAACGGATTGTGCTTGCCTATGCAAACAGTTGGAGTTATGTTTTTGATAAGAGTGTTGATTTCCCTCCCTGAACACATTCAGAAAAAGGGTTAACATGCAAACTCCACACGGAAAGGCTTATCTCAGCCACCAGGTTTGAACCCAGGACCTGCTTGCAGTGTGGCTCCAGTGCTCAACACTGAGCTGAAAGTAAACCTCTTTTTCTTTTTCAATGATGGCCATGATCGACCTAGATGTAATTTTCCTGCTCTGACAATGCAGTAGTAACAGCCAGTGTCCCCTCCAAAGACACATACCTCAAGGGGAAAGCAAATGGTCTGCTTAGTAGTTTGGGTTTGGAAAGGAATTTCTTACAGTGCTTTATTGTTCTACATGAATGAAGAAATGAATGAATGAACGGACGTCATCGCACCATTTTCACAGCTGTAGTCTGTATCCCATCAGTAAAGACACAAGGCAAAATGTTTTAAGTAATCAAATATTACTCTTGTCGCTCTATATCACAAAGTAAACTAAAATGCCACTTAGAGAACAGACATCCGCCAAGGCCAACGCTGCGTTCACATGCTCCTTGGGTGGTCCATTTTCCCTAGTTGGGAAGTCTTCAGACTTCGGTGTGCTCATGAGCTTTAAGTCGTAAAGTGGAAACAACATGGACGCAACAAAGAAGATGTGTTTTAGGCCCATTTTACTGCAGTGTTTCCAGTATTTGCTTGACAACAAAGCAAAGGAAACGGATCAGGTGAGTAATGAAACATAAACAAACTCATCGCTGACTTTCCAAGTTGTTTTTCCCAACATGAGGGGGCGTTCACACACATTTTTCCAGTCAGGAACACATTTTTCCCGATTATTGCGACACAACATGAATGCAGGATAAATGACCTCTCGCAATGTTAAAGTAAAAAGTTTGTGTATCCGCCCCGTGATTTGGATCTGCTCCAAAACGTAATGTTCCCTGGGCAATGCTTCACCCTTACACCAAGTTTCATGAAAATCGGGCCAGAAGTCCATAATCCTGCTGACGGACGGACGGACAAACAGACAGATGGACAGACAGAGCCGGAAACAAAAACCTCCTTGGCGGAGGCAATTAAAGACTGTAATCAGTTACTGATACACCCGGATCATGTACGAAACATGAGTCTAGCGTAACGGTGGTAAAACTCTGATGCTCAACTTGGCTGGAGTATAAATCAGGCTTTACTGCGGTCATGTTGTGTGTCGCAGGCTCCACTCTACCCCAACCAGCCAACAAGCTTCCACTCAGTCAGTCCATCGACTTTCCTTGGATTAAGTTATTCGTAGTTTCCTCTTTTCTCACAGTGAAGGCAAACGTGATGGTGCCACTGCTAGGCCTGGGAGGTTGCAACCATAACAACTTGATGGGAAAGTGGTGAACTTTTATCCAAGAGCAGTGTCATGTTGGGATTCTTGACTATTGTTCCCATAAGGAAGGAAGGAAGGAAGTAGGCAACCTTAGAGGGGCGTTAGTACGACAGCTGGCTCTGGCAATTGGAAAAGGTACAACGAGGAACGGAGCAATGCTTATTATTACTTGACAATGATTGGTGCGGTTCAAACTTGCGTAAAGAAGATGCTCTGCAGAGGATACTGCAATGTGGAGCCAAGTTTAAAAGACCTTTGTGCACCTCTACAGCACAAAGAATGTGTCAGAGGGTTAGATGCATAAATATTGACTACATTGGGGGAGAGAAAGTGAAAGTGAGATATGGGCTGTGTGGGAGCGCCGGTACAATTGGGAAAACTGATTACTGCATACTCGGGTGCTGTCCACTTGCTTGTCGGTCCGCTCATCCGCAGCTGAGGGGATTAAGTTAGTGGGCACAGCGACTGCTGTGACAACAGGAGGCAGAGGATTGGAGGCTCGTGGACGCACTGAGCCGCACGTACGCAGTGGAAAGCCAGCCAAATATGTCCTCTCAAGAAAACAGCAGAGTAGGAGCGCTGCGGCATGTGGATTTTTATCAAACATCTTGTGTTTGCCTAAGACACCTCCAGCTGACAGTCATGACAAAAGATAGAGAAAATAAATAAATCCCTCAATGTACGCGTGATGAGGTAATCTTATACAAATCAAGAAGTAGGATCACTTGCAAAGGAACATTTAATTTATTGGTGTTAAACTAATAGCCTTGGAAACTAAAGCCAACAGATCAATCAAATAGTTTTAGTGGTTTGAGTTGTCAGAAGAGCTCAGGATCCAAACTGCCGCTTTTTTGTCAGGTGATAAAAATGATTTTAAGATGCAACAGGTCATGACTCATCCCAACCCTTAAACACACCTGTTGATAATTATAATAATTTTAAATCACAACACATAATATTTGCGATGCGCTCCGCATTACAAAAATACAGAAAGTCTTCTGGAACAACAACAGCTTCACTGAAACAGAGCCCTCGATGTTTCACACACATCCATCCGACTGTTTACTAATACCATCAAGTTTCACTTTCATTTTGTCATAACGCTATTATAGTAAATCACTTAAGTCATTACAAAGAAATTGATAATTTTATGCATCTGTATTGGATTTATACCAACGACGACTGTAGAAAGATGTTGATTAAATTGCCCGTTTGAAAGCATTCAAAGTTGATTTAATTTAAAGACTAACGGATTCAATCCGATGAATCAGTTTATTCAAATTGAAGATTTACTTTTTAATTGAAAGCAGCGTCAACACACTGCAGAGAGACACATCTATTGCTATTTAGGAGTTTATAAAGAGAGGATATCTGCTGCTTTGGCAAGTTAAGTTTTGTATTTTGCATAATGAAAAACCTGCTTTCATCACATATCAAGCTGCCAGTAAAACTCTTTATAGGCAAAACACGGCCAACAAAGGCACAGCCATCAAATTAAAATTCACTCCATTTACTTCAGTTTTCCACTCAAGTATTACCATGAGAGAAGAGTATTCATTACCCTGAACAAATAGCCTTCAGATGAGTGATTAAAAAGTTGAAAAGGAACAAAGAGTGTAACAAAATAAAGGATGATCAAAATAAAATGAAGGAGGCCAGAGTGAAAACAGTGACCTCCCTGAAAAAGAAAAGTTTCCTTTCATACCAACTTTATCAGAGCGGTTTCAAGGACAACCAGGATTAATGATGCAAATGCAGTTTTTCATGACAAGAAATAGAAAGAGAGAATTAGAAACCAGATAAACACTTGAGTAGATAGAACAGAAGCAACAGGGGAATATTTGGCAATGCAGGTGTGATGATAGGATGCAGAAATCTAGGATCAGATATCCACCTATCTAAACAGGAGTGCCCCCGCCCCCCTCCAACTGTAATGTAAACAGTCCACAAAAGGCAATGGCTTAACTGCAGACATGTCACTACCATCACCATTCTGTGGCTTTGCATTTCTTAGAACTGCCTCATCAAAAGCATACCAGTCAGAAAGGTTATCCTGCAGCAATCTCAGCAAGGACGGCCATCAACCGGAACAGTTATTATCCAACTCAAATAGCAACGTGTAGAAAACAACTTTCCTGTTTTGACCAAATGTTGGGGAGGTGATGTTAGGTGAAACAAACAGCCGAGGAGCCAGAGAGCTGTAATTCATCCGTGGCAACCGGACGATAGATCCGTAAATCGTCGGAAACCACCAAGACTGGAAATATCTGTTACATGGCCGCAAATGTGAGGAAAGAGGAAAAACATTTCCATGCCCCTTAAAATATTACAGCTCGGGGCTTGACAAGTAAAATGTTAATGAAATCCTTAGGAGCTTTGTTTGGATCAGGGGAGAAGAGGAAAGACGAGTCAAGGAGAGAGGAGAGGAGTCAACGAGGGAGGATAGGAGTCAAGGTAAGAGGAAAGGAGTAAAGGTGAGAGGAGAGGAGTCAACAAGGGAGGATAGGAGTCAAGGTAAGAGGAAAGGAGTAAAGGTGAGAGGAGGCGAGTCAAGAGGAGAGGAGTAAAGGTAAGAGGAGAGGAGTAAAGGTAAGAGGAAAGGAGTCAAGGTAAGAGGAGAGGAGTCAAGGTAAGAGGAGAGGAGTCAAGGTAAGAGGAGTCAAGGTAAGAGGAGAGGAGTAAAGGTGAGAGGAGGCGAGTCAAGAGGAGAGGAGTAAAGGTAAGAGGAGAGGAGTAAAGGTAAGAGGAGAGGAGTAAAGGTGAGAGGAGGCGAGTCAAGAGGAGAGGAGTAAAGGTAAGAGGAGAGGAGTCAAGGTAAGAGGAGAGGAGTCAAGGTAAGAGGAGAGGAGTAAAGGTGAGAGGAGGCGAGTCAAGAGGAGAGGAGTAAAGGTAAGAGGAGAGGAGTAAAGGTAAGAGGAGAGGAGTCAAGGTGAGAGGAGGCGAGTCAAGAGGAGAGGAGTAAAAGTAAGAGGAGAGGAGTCAAGGTAAGAGGAGAGGAGTCAAGGTAAGAGGAGAGGAGTAAAGGTGAGAGGAGGCGAGTCAAGAGGAGAGGAGTAAAGGTAAGAGGAGAGGAGTAAAGGTAAGAGGAGAGGAGTCAAGGTGAGAGGAGGCGAGTCAAGAGGAGAGGAGTAAAAGTAAGAGGAGAGGAGTCAAGGTAAGAGGAGAGGAGTCAAGGTAAGAGGAGAGGAGTAAAGGTGAGAGGAGGAGAGTCAAGAGGAGAGGAGTAAAGGTAAGAGGAGAGGAGTAAAGGTAAGAGGAGAGGAGTCAAGGTGAGAGGAGGCGAGTCAAGAGGAGAGGAGTAAAGTAAGAGGAGAGGAGTCAAGGTAAGAGGAGAGGAGTAAGAGGAGAGGAGTAAAGGTGAGAGGAGGCGAGTCAAGAGGAGAGGAGTAAAGGTAAGAGGAGAGGAGTCAAGGTAAGAGGAGAGGAGTAAAGGTGAGAGGAGGCGAGTCAAGAGGAGAGGAGTAAAGGTAAGAGGAGAGGAGTCAAGAGGAGTAAAGGTAAGAGGAGAGGAGTCAAGGTAAGAGGAGAGGAGTCAAGGTAAGAGGAGAGGAGTCAAGGAGTCAAGGTAAGAGGAGAGGAGTCAAGGTAAGAGGAGAGGAGTAAAGGTGAGAGGAGGCGAGTCAAGAGGAGAGGAGTAAAGGTAAGAGGAAAGGAGTAAAGGTAAAAAGACGAGTCAAAGAGAGAGGAGGAGTCATTTATAGAGGAGAGGAGTCATGGATAGAGGAGACGAGTCAAGGTAAGAGGAGAGGAGTCAAGGTAAGAGGAGAGGAGTCAAGGTAAGGAGAGTCAAGGTAAGAGGAGAGGAGTCAAGGTAAGAGGAGAGGAGTCAAGGTAAGGAGAGTCAAGGTTAGGAGAGGAGTCAAGGTGAGAAGAGAGGAGTCATGGATAGAGGAGACGAGACAAGGGTAGAGAGGAGAAAAGGAGAAACAAGGAGAAGAGAGACTCTTGGAAAAGTTCCGACAGTTTCTGGTTAAACATGCTCAATGAAATGAATTAGCAGTGCAATCCAACACGGAGATTAAGTGAGACCACCTTGTATCTGACATGTTCTCCCCATAAACTTACCTCACACTTGTCCTGCTACTCAAAGATTTCTAGCCTTCAAAACAAACCTCTTCTTTCCCTCCTCCTCTAGTTTCATTTCCTCTGCCACTTTCCTTTTCTTTCTCTTGTTGCTCTGCAAACCAAACTTTTTCCGTCATTCCAGGAAGCAGCTTCTCTTACTGTTGTCCCACACCCTTCCTCGTCGTCAGTGTCTACACTTAATCCTTGCTCTTGTCCAAACTGTATTAGCTTTATCGGCTTTATCGCCCGCTTAAAACGCACAATATGTAGTTTTCTGCCACCAGGGGTCTTTAAATCAACAACAATAACAAAAGATGGAGTTTATTGGTCAGTCAGCTTCTCCCGCTGACATTTTATCGTTCAGGAAGTTTTTCCCGGGAGCTGAATTATCACAGAGGTCTCCTCTTCTCCAAAACAAACAGACCAAGTGATTAAAACCGGTAGAAACACTGAATAAAAGCAGTTTCACGTTAAAAATCAGGGTTTCTCTGCCGCTAACGTCTGCTCAGCTTGTTTCTCCTTCATCCGGTTCAAATATATAGTTAAATACAACATAGAGCTAAAAAGTTATCTTGATTAAAGGTTTAAAAACAGTTGGAAACATCTGGAAAGTGCAACAACTTAACACGATTTATAATATCGGTCTAATATACTTTTAAACCCTCACAATGATGACTACATCATGGTTCTTAAAGGCTAATGGTAGCATGAGAGAATACTAAAAAGAAAGGAGAGAATAGAAAAAAGAAATCCGTGCTGGACCGCTGAGCGGACCATGCAGCCCGGCACCCCAGCTGTGAAAACCTCCAACCACTTGAGAAAGTGTAAAAGATTCCTTAGAGTCCCGTTACTCCACTTATTGAATTTTTACAACCTGGTGGTCTGCCAGGCACTTGGCTGCACCAACACGTTTCGTGCCATTGCCACTCTTCGGTCCAGAGAAACAGAAACACAGAGAGCAAGACAGCTGGTTGAATCCCCCTTCTCACCCACAACTCTCTGCGTTTATGACCTCTGTCTACTTTAACAAAAGATGGCCGTGTGCATGAGTGTGTGTGTGGCAGATGATTGTGCATCAGCGCGGATAGACATGTTTATCACAAAACCACATACAGGACCCACACACAGCCGGGCCTCTATTGCTCCTGTGTAAATGAGAGACTTGCCTGTAGTCTTGTGGTTTTGAAATTGGAGGAGGATAGAGTGAGGGTGAGGGTGGGGGGGGGGTTGATGAGAGCTCACACCTTCACACAGAACAAAGGTGCTACAGTTTCACTACTGTAAAGTGGTGGGAATACAGCATTGTGATATCGCGGATGACAAAGTTGTTGCCAACAATGAATTCCATTCGAGTAGCTCACATCAGCGACTTGAATCACACTTTGGTCTGAGTCTGAGAAAACAACCCTGAGCCTGGACTCTAACCCCCTAACCCAGGGGTGTAAAACTCACCTTAGTTCATGAGGCACATGCAACCCAATTTGAACTGAAAGCCATTACATAATAACCTATAAATAACACCTCAAAATGTTTTCCTTTCTGTTACCAGTACCAGTACATTCTGAAAACGTTTACAATGTATGAACCTTTACTGAACAGATGAACAGTCTGAGATGTCTCGCTGATCTCTCGGCTACTAAAAGCAAAACCTGGCACCAGTTCATTTATCTTCTCTGTTCTCAGTGGCGCTGAAGTTTTTTTTTTTTTAACCTTTATTTATTCAGGGGGAGATCTGCTCTATTCTTTTTTTTATTATTATATTCCCTGAGCTCTGAAAGGTGCTGTGAACTCACCATGCACACTGGCTTCCCAGTCATCTATGTGAAGAAATTGGAACTGGTCCCTTTTCTTGGAAAACCCAAATGTGATCATGCTACAGTGTGAACAACAAATGGAAAGAGGACAGCTAGTTAACATTAGCTGTTAGCAGCCGGTGGGGCGAGGCTCCATAGAGTTGCACTATGGTGCGTTCATGCTCTACTCAGTGAAATTCAATATAGCTGGAAGGTAAATTATAACGTTATCATGATGTGTTCAAATGCGGTCTTGTAAAACATAGTTTTTGGTGAGAAACTTGAATAAATACAGATGTTTTCACAGCAATATAAAATAGATATTAGAGAGGGAATTATGACCCGTTTAACTTCCTGATAAGAACCAGTGTGCAAACAGTTATAAAGGAGTGTGTGTAAACTATTTAATTACTTGCTATCAGCCATGGAGGCATTCATCAAATAAAAACTGTAGTTTGTATAGCAGGTGTCTTCAACGTTTTTCAAATAAAATGTATCAATTTCTATTTTTTTTTTTTTTATTGCTTTATCTACAAACAATTTCGCAACTTCCCTGCAGTACCTCCTCGGACCCCCTGGGGGTCGCGGACCCCCTGCTGAAGACCTACGACAGGGCTACAGTTATAAAGCAAAGTGTCTGCTCCGTATTATCAGACTACAGGAGGAGTCACAAGAGGAGAATGCATTATCCCACTGCTTTCGGTCAATCGTACTCAACCACTTACTGGACCTTTTCTAGTTAACGATGTCTAAATGGCATTTATATCGCACTTTTCAAGCACTTTACAACACATGTCAGCCTTCACACACTCACACGGAGTCAGAGACCATACAAGGTGCTCATCATACGAGTGATAAACACTCCCAGAGTCACACCGAGCTCTAAAATATCCTAATCTTTGGTGCCATTTTTGGTCTATAAATTCATATTTTCCTGTATATTTAAGTTTTCTACAATAAACAAACCATTGCCTGTCCAATGTGTCGCCATTTCTATTTGTTTTAAGCCTTATTTTTTTAATTTATTGAATAATAATTTCTGTTTCTTTCTTTAATATTCTTTGTATGAATTTAAATGTATTGACAGTATATCTTTGCACGTAGACGGGCGCATTCATACATGCTCGTTCTCGTGTATGGGACCCTCCCACCCAAAGCAGCTGTAATGTGAACACCATCAGTCAGTACTGATCACTGTAACACTTGCCTTTGCCCTTGTACAAAGCTAAGAACTAATGCAGATTGACTTTCAACTGCACATTTGCCAGGAACCGTTTTTTTCCCCTCAAATTGCATAAATTCTTTATATAAAAGTGGACCTTGAACATTTGGCACTGATTGCATTTCTGAACAAAAGCTGATTCTGTTTGCCTCAGGCACTAAAATAATCATGGTACGGTGTAGGAATCGTACCGATTCATAGTTCAGTGTTTAGCTCAGCCGGTGCCGTGCCACGCTTTAATTAAATACTCTAAAGTCTTCACATTCTTTCATTCACTTTGTGAGAGACAGCTAAACGAGACAACTAACAGATAGTTAGAAAATGGCTTTGACAGCTACAACACATGTCCACGGTTACTGACAAGAAGATCACTGAGCCTTTCTTGCTTAAGCATTAAGTATAGTTGTCAACAAAGAGGGATTTGCTAAAGAAAAGGCAGTTGAAGGATCTTGAAAGGGCACAAAACAAACACGGGGAACTGGCAACAACCACGCAGAAGTACAAGCAACAGAAAAGCCGCACTATAATCCGTCCCATTCAAAAGACATGTGCTAGAAAAACACACTCAATATGTGAGTGTTTGCGTATGTGTTTTTTTCCCACGTGCATCGTCTGTGGTGTTTAGGAACTCAAATAATAATATACTAGTATGTTTAACATTTCTGAAACAGTTTGAATGATAAATCATTGAGTGATTTTAAAGTGGTACAACCTCAACAATGAGTAAGATCCGTCTGAATAATAGTGTGTTTGGCTACTCGCCAGGTAAGCAACTTCCTTTGAACTTCTGCAATTATTATCTTTCACATTTTATAGCCTAAATGATATACAGATGTACCTGAATCTGAATTTTCCAAGTCGACAGTGCAGGCGGGGTGCCGATGTTCTCAACCTACAATGTATTATTCATGGCCTCCACCCAGTCGCAGTACAGTTCAGCTCACCTGCACAGCAGCCGCCCCACACTGGACTCCTATGAGTCTGTTTTACCTGCAACACTTCACTGGGCGCCCTGGTCAAAGTCCAGTTATAAAATTCCTAGCGCGCAACGGAGCATCTCTCCTGACGGGGCTGCTGACAGCTCGCTCAACCAAAGAGTCGCTCACACTGGACGGCAGCAGAGGAGCTTGTACCAGCGTCAAAACTAGTCTGCAGCTTCACAAACATTCAGCATCGGAGCAGCGAACAGAGTCGCACTGCCCTGCGTTTATCAGCCTTTCTGGTTCCATTAGGGCCGACACGATATTATCTCCACATCTATAGAAAATGTACTTGTTTATAGTGAGTTGTGTGTCTTTTTTGGCAAATGAATTACACTCAAAATATGAGTGTAGGGAGGTGGAGAGAGAGTCTGTAACTCAACTACAAGGTTTTGACTGATTATTCGATATTTCGCTGATGATTAAAATAATTGTTACTTGCAGTCTTCTCGGAACTGGATCTAGCCATCGGACAGCTCACATTGAAAACTGGCATTGTACTGGTAATGTACTGGCATTGTACTGGCATTGTACTGGCATTGTACTGGTAATGTACTGGTAATGTACTGGTATTTCAAGGCCCTGTCACACATATCCGTATGGCGCATACGAAATATGGGCAAGACGTTGATATAAATTAAGGGTAGTTGTGATCGTTTGAAGGACACAGACGTTACGCCGAACACGCCAGACGCACGGCCCTGTCACACAGCTCCGTATGGCAGAAACATGCCGGCGTATATGAAAAGTAGCTCAAAATGTGTCAGAGTCCAAATACGTCCAACGTTTCCACAAGCGGTGTTGTAGCTGACGTATACATAACTAATTATTATACGCATGTCAAACATTGATATCTCACTAACTTATTCAAAACGTATCAGAGCGTCTGGACAACGGAGCTGGAAAAGTGCCATCTGGTTCACGTCACGCTGATGCTGGAGAACAGAATGTACTCTTATGTAACGTCTGCATAACTTATGAAGCACACGTACGCCTGAAAATTTTGAACACACTCGAAACATTTTCAGACTCAGCGTTCAACAACGCACCCCAGCGTAACACAGTGAGCTCTTAACGAATACTACCTTACCTTATATCTACGTACACCAGTGTGTTGCTGATATTGTTGTATACGTTATGCATTCGTCTGATACATTTTGTATAAGTAAGTGATGCGCTATCGATAGGTTAGACATGCGTATTTGTATACGTTCACTTTTTCCATCCGATGAAAAGGTGGACGTATTTGGACTCTGACACATTGTGAGCTATCTTTCGTATACGTTTCCACCATACGGAGATGTGTGACAGGGCAACACGGTCGTATACTCTGAATAATCCGACATGCTTTCAATCTGTGCTAAACTAATAGCTATATAGTGACCTTTTCTACTTCTTACCGTGCCGGTAACCCGGACGTCGTAAAGTCGCCCCCAGTCATCTTCGTGGCTGTCCACCATCATCATGCCATCATCTACCTCCAGGAACCACTCAGCCTGCAGGTCAACCTTCACCTCCTCCCCCATGGAGTGCATCCCTACAGCGGGGAACAGCCCCTCTGCAGACACGGGAACCTCCACTGAACCGACCTGCATAGGGAAGGGATGCAAGGGAACAATGAGTGAAGAAACGAGCCCCCTCTAATACATGCAGACATGTTCGTGCATATTTAAAATAAAGTATCACACAATGTCATTGTGTTTAAAAAACACCTACCTCTTTGCCATTTTTGGTAAAAAAGACTGTTGTAAAACCTGCTTCAGTATTTTCTGAGTGTATTCCACAGCCAATGCGGTCATCACGAGCACACTTTGGCCCAAACTCCTGTCCCACAGGGTTGCCATTGTATAACCTGGGAAGAATGAAGAGATATAAATCTTCATGGCATAAAAGCTAGCTAGTTACAGCAATAAAATAGCCATTCAATCCTTATTATTTTTATAACTCCAATGGTTTGCTTGTGAAGTGAAAGAGTGATCTATCAGTGATAACAGCGGCATCCTGCTTGTGTTCACTCCAGCAAGTTTACAATACCGGTAGAGAAACATTCATCATTTATCAAGCAAAAATGCAAAAACTCACTGGTTCCAGCTCTTAAATTATGAGGATTTGCTGCTTTCTTTGGGTTTGAACTATTGGTCAGACAAAACAAGACATTTAAAGAGGTCATCCTTGAGCTGATAATTTCAGATCTGCAAGTTCTATTAGATTTATTTTCTACTACTAATAATCTATAGACCAAATTAATCTACGATGAAAGTAATTAGTTGAAGCACTACGAACAATAATTAGGTGTGCAAGGTTAAGAGCCGTTATGACAAATAATGCAAAGAAAACGTAAGAGCTCGGGAGAATCAGACAGGGGATGACTGTTGTAGTTATGTGTGGCTGCAGCACCAACAGGCCACGATCCACTCTCTCAAACCATGCAAGAAACCAGCGCTGTACTGTAGTTAATAGATGACTGGGGTTTGACTTACTTGCCGTTGTCAGCGTGGTAAGCTACAGAGTATGGCAGCCAGCCAGGCTGGTGGTCCAGCCTGTAGAATTTGGGCACCAGGCCCACAGCAATGGTCCCTCTCACTCCTGTGTCCACTATTGTCACCTACACACACACGCAACACTGTAACAACAGTGCTATTCATTTGACGTTGACATTCAAATTCTAAAAATCGACATTTGAATGCTGCAACTTCTTCGCCTATTCATCGTTTCTCCACAGTTGCAGATAAGAATTAGGCTACACTAACGCTGGCTCTCTCACACTCACACACACACGCACACTCTCACACACACACACACACACACACACACACACACACACACACACACACACACACACACACGCACACACACACGAGTTTACTGTGATTTCTGGCAACAATAATCGTAGCAGGAAAATGTTATACCGGCACATCCCTCATTCAGAGCCCCGGTGGCAGCAGGGGAAAATTTCACAATCACCTCCTCCCTTCTGACATTATGCCAGCCTGCTAGTTAAGCCCAATCAGAGCAAAAGGACACACACACACTACCGAGCAGAATTAGGTGAAAAGTAATGCGGGCAAACACAGGAGAAGAGCCCCATGCGGTGCGAGTCTGCATTTGCTTCCTTTCTTTGTCGGTGACCTCTCCAAGTCATTTCTCACCCCTCTAAATTTTCCTTTGCCTCCGTTTCATTCCTTGCATGTCTTTCTCCCCTTCCCCAATAATCCACCTCCCTCATTCTCTACCTCCCTCTTCAGCCCAGACCCCAAAACGCTTCTCCTGCATGACGGCACATGCGAAACCAAACTTCTTGGGTTTCTCTGACTAAAAATTCCAGGCCCGGTTCTTTTTCAGTCTGGCACCCTAAAGATGAATCCCTATACACCCCTTCTTTGTTAAATAACTCAGTTCTTGGCTTTGGCCGATTATCACTTCCACACGTAAACTGTTAAAATACCATTTATGTCTGCAAAGGATATGAATAAAAGCTACAGAGCAGGAATGTGCTCACTGATGAGCCGTTATGTTGATATCAATTTTTACGAATAAATCTATTAAAACAAGTGGAATGCTGCAGATGTTCAGCTCGACTCCAAGGAAACGGATTATGATAACTTGAGAAAGTGCAGCAGTCGTGACAGAGGTGAGATGGATTCCTTGTGAAAGCACAACGAGGAGAAACACGAGGACAGCAGTGACGCATACTTTGACAGAAGCCTGACCTTTATCAGAATACACACTCCCAAATCTCCGAGATATCTGGGAAAACTGACAGCACGTGCGTCACACGGTGGAGAATAATGTAGCATTCAAATCTGGGTGGTGACCAGACTAAAATTGACTTGTTTAAATGTCAAAGATATCCATCAGGCTGCAAATGAGATTCTCTTTTTTATAAATATTGTTATCGTTAAAATATTCTTGCTAGAGATGCGAGGGAGAGATCTGGAGGTCAGAAGTTCGACATCACATTTAATAGAAATGTCACATCTGGCACAAATCTGGGACACCTCACAGCCACATGATAAATAATGTCAAAGCACATCGTCAGCCTGTTCAAACTCTTACTGAAGCGGATCTGAAATGTTTCAACATACGCCGGAAGTGGTGCTTCTGAAAAGAACAGTGGAAGAAGTAAAACAACTAGGGTGATGCTGCAGGGTCCTGTCTCGCTCTATTTGCAGCTCAGCACAATGACGTAGGTGCACAGGATAATGTACAGCCCTAATATTCACCCTGAAGCCTAAAAACCCAGACGAGGAAGTGTGTCTGCCTCACCTGCTGTCTCATAGCCACACGTCACAAGGCCTGCTCTGACGTGCACCATCAACAAACAAGCTGGCTCATAAATAACACACTGCAGCCCTCTGCACCTTATTTTTGACTGAACTCTTGTGACTCTCCTCTGATACTTCCTCATACTCTTCTGTATGTATATGGACCTTTAGAACGTCCTGATATAGATTTGCTAAATAAATGTCCTATAGTTTTTCCAGCTACCAGTCGGAAAGAACACTGCGTTAGACTAATCTTTGTGCTCAAAGATACCACCTAACCCACACCCAATCCCCTCATTCCACTACAGCTCGGACATTCTTGAGGTAGTGGTTTTGCACTGGTGAAGTGGGACTGTAGGGGGCACTCAGAATTTAATATGAAGTTGAGAAAATTGTCAACAATGGGATTCCAGGGGATAAAATCGCTGGCTGGATGGTAAAGCAATCTTGGGCGCACACAGGGGCGATGGTATGTGGTAATCATATCATATATCATATTGTGAATAATTCCCCACCCCAACATTTCAAAATGAATGATTGTGCAAAGGACAAACGGTCTACTTATTTTCTAATGATAGACAGATATATATATATATATATATATATATATATATATATATATATATATATATATATATATATATATATATATATATAAAAGAAGATAAACAAAAAGCAACACAGTTAACGATAGCAGATGAACTAATGACGAGCAAATAACTCTTTGGAGAGCCAACAGACAGCTTCTGCAACTCAATCAGAACTCGGTTACAATAACAATATCAGACGCTGACTTACAGCATCAATAAATGAGCCTTACCTCAAAGTAGCAATTTCCCTTTGATAAAGGATGGCCAGCCACATAGCAACCCACCTCTTCAGAGTTCCCTTGGTAACTAAAGAGAAGAAATTACAGGTTAACAATAGGTGACTTCTAAAAAGGGCCAACTGCAGTATGCATAATCAGAAACACATCTCGAAGAACAACCTCATCTTTTCATGGAAAGACTGTCGAGACACTATCGGTGTAATCACATGCACCAGACGTGCAACAGAAATGAGACTAACATATGTACCATTACTAACAATTATAGGACAATTAAATTATTCAGAACTGCTCTTTAGCCGGATGATTAGAGGATTATTGGCTTTAACTGTTGTACTAGTCTCTCATAGCAAGACCAATCTCAATCTCGATATTATTATTTGAGTAAGTGGGAAAAAAACGCTCTGGCTTGTTTGTATTTCTTTAAAACCAATCACAATTCTCTTGGGCGGTGCTAAGCACAGGATGAAGCAACAGTGCCATTGCAATTGGGGTGGGGGGGGGGGGGGTGTGTCGCGTAAAATACTGGGCCAATGTCGCAGGTTTACACCCACAGTCTACATCCTGTGAGTCACACTACTGTTTTATAAGATATGATGTCCACCAGCTTTATATAAGAAGGGAGATGTGCAAGACAAACAGGCATTAAGCAGCTAAATTAGACGCCAACACCTTTAGAATAAGGAATCACATTCATAACTATAGAACTAAAGTGTTTGGTTGGTATGGGCCACACTTGATTCAAACTAAATGAAGGAGCCAAAATGTTTATTTAGCCCGTGTTGTTTATTATTGGTGTGTAACTCACATCGCAATATCAGTCAAATCATTTTGCCAACTGATTTTCCCCAAATCATTCAGCCCTAATAAACAGTATGAAACGCATCTGGACTGCAGTATAGGTTTTTATAAACGCGTCACAGTTAAAAGCCTACTCAGCTGCTTTATTCAAGGATAGCAGTCGTTACACTAAAATAATCACCAAAACTTGTATTAGTAGGGACAGGATAGCATAGTTGTTTGAGTAAATACTGTGTCTTTCATGGTATGCTGACCTGGAAACAAGCCTTCAGTGACAGTAGTTCTGAGGTATGCAGTAGACCTGGTTTGGTTCATTAATGCGGAAGGCAAAACAAATGCCTAACACATTATATAACCCTCAAGCCGTCTGCTTTACATCTTCTACCTCTGCTGTAAGTCAGTGATAGGAACACCATATTCTTTCCTCAAATAAAAACATTCAAAGTTTTAAGACTGGGTACAAATAAAATGTGCAAGTCATTTCCTCTCATAGGCCAAATACCTCCAAGCTAGGAATGCACCAAGCTGTCATAGCAGCGCAGATACTAACCTTGTTAAGTGGATTGCATACAGATTTTTAGTTTTGAATGAGAGGGCATCTGTTCATCAGTGCATCGCTACTCCTAAAATATGGTTGGTCAGCATGTTGATGCTTTGCAACATGCTAAACCTTCAGCACTAGCTTCTGGGGCATTTTCTTTCTTAAATTAATAGAAACACATGGCCCATAAGAATGATTATAAAACAAGAAACCATTTCAACCAAATATTTTTCTAGGCAATACCTACACAACAGAGGAAATGCTTTAAAATGTGTAATAAACCCACTATAGCGCACTCAAATTTGTATACTCATACTCATAAAAGGCGGCCATTGAGAAGGCAGAGAAACAAACACAATATTACAAAGAGGCATCCTTTAAGATCCAACACAGAGTCATAATCACTTCAGTTCAAGAACAGGCTGACCTGAGTGCATCTCCATCCTTCTGTATCCTCATGTATCGTTCCTGTGCTTGGCGGCCATCCCCAATATCTCTAATTCGACGCCTTAGATTCAGGAGGCATCTGTGGTGTAGTACGTTGATGTCATCCATCTGAATCATGAAGAAAGGGGAGGGAGAGGTAATGTTTGCTGTACTGGCTGTATGTAGACTCAAAGAAAAACAAAACTAGGAGAAAACCTTGTGCCTCCTTATCAAACTACAAAATACTGAAAAAAGGTCCTGCTATTAGTGCTAGCCTACCAGTGCTGTAGTAATCCAGTAATCTGCATATTTAAAGTAAGTGTGAGCTCAAGCAGATGCATGGCATTCATTGAGTGTAAAAGATGTGGATCTTATCAAAATCTCTTATGCACGCCAGCAAATGTGCAACACACAAACCTAACCATACTGTCTTTATGTACTAACTGGAAACACATACTGCACAAACTGTATAGCTGTGAAAACTAGAGCGCTGTGTAATGAATTTGACATTTGATTTAATGTTATCTTTTGTATTATTTATTGTTATGTTCTGTGCACTACCTCAAGCTTAACATTGCCTTGTAACTGTTGTAGGAATGGTAAAACATTTGTAAGTTCCATTGTGTAAAAGAAAAGTTAAAACTATAGGGGTGATTTAGGTTTCTACTCATGTGCTAATGAAAAATGATTTTGCACGAAGAAACAGGTGACCTACCCAAGAACACGCTCTCTCAACTTTATTTAAGTACATAATAGACAAGGAGTTGAAAATGTGACACAACATAAACATTTAACATATAAAGCAAACGTAGTATTCGGTTGGCTTTGGGATGTCAGTGTTCAGTGACGTTGGATGATGTCGTGAGGGCACAGCAAAACACGTCAAACTTGCACACAGTGTCACATTTTCTCTTAAAACCTCATTCAGATATTTTCCCAATGAGTTAAAGGAATAAATTGCTGCAATATTAAAACAAAAGACGTTAAACTGACAGCAACGAGTGGAAAGTGGGCGTGCCAATGTTTACATCTTCGCTGCCAAGCTAGAAACCGTGCTAACGATAAAGCTAACTTAGCATGAATGTTGGGGCAGTTAACTGCCGATATTTAAAAGTGAAGCTGTTGCTAGCTTTGTGTTGATTAAAGAACATTTAAAATATGTAACTATCCATTCGTCAGTTGGTGACGAGGGGTCAATTTATTCGCAAAGCTAAACATGGGTTAGCAACATTAGCGGCTAAGCTAACGTTAGCTTCTTTGCTCTGAAGCTTAGGTTCAGTGATTGGCAAAGAAGAACTCTTCCTAAAAGTGGAGCGCAGAACAATTATTTATTATCGGTTTGGTTATCGATTAGCCAATCGCTTACCTGTTGTCTAGGCGGCTAATACGACAGAAACTCACTTTTCTGTCCATCAGCTATCCATAGCTCCTCATAAAAACTTTGGAAACTGGAGTTCGGCGCTTCCATGTGACGTCACACTCGTCAATGGCATAGCCAATCACAGCGAGTCTTGAGAAATGGTGACAAGCTTTCAGCCAACCCTGTTTCTCGGATGGTCCGCGTGAGCATGTGCGTGTGCTTGAGTGTGTGTGAGTGTTGTGTGTGTACGTGTAAGAGTGTGTGTGTGTGTGTGTGTCTATTTTGACTTTAAAATGGTCTCAAAACTACGAATCCTTTACAACCCCACTTTACATACAGTATTTTCCCAGTTGACAGTGTGTTTCATACAGAGGTGGAAGAAGTAGGCATCTCAGATTATCTATAGCCTACTACAGTTTAAAATACTCAAAACAGTATTCACCTCAAAATATCTACATGTGGTTAAAATGTAATTATTACAATCAATCCTTTGCATACGTTTTACATTCTCAGAATTGTGTGTTGTTTGTACCAGATGGACATCTTGGAGAGGAGACTCCAGAACAGGATGGCCCTTTACTCCCACCTCAGTCAGTGTGAGTACTCCTGTCAATCATCCTCCAAATCAACATATTTCATTCCAGTTATTCTAAAGTTTTTCTGCAGACATGTTTTAACCCACTAACAGTGGTGGGCGATGTACTCAGATCTTCTACTTAAGTCAAAGTTAAGTTAAGTTACAATTGAATGTGCTGCGTTCAAATTTGAGTAAAAGTACAAAAGTATTAGCATCAACACATACTTAAACCGGTGATATAATAATATATAATATGGATATAAAATAGTAGTATATCATAATTTATTAGTTGATTTATACTTTGTTTTCATAATCTGAATCTACAAAGTAACTAATAACTAAAGCTGTCAAATAAATGTAGTGAAGGAGTAGTATAAAGTAGCATAAAATGGAAATATCCAAGTAAAGTAAAGTGCTTCAAAATTGCATGTAAGTAGATGGATTATATATAGATATGTATAAGTCCTTTTGGAAATTCATCATGTGCCATACAGCAATCATATGCACAAAATAAGGGATGTGATACCTCTCTAATAAACGCCTGCCCCTTCCTCACCTCTCGGGACTCACAGATCATTATTATGGAAGTGCAGTACTTGAGTACATGGACTTTGCTACTTCACACAACTGAGTTCATGATCCTTAACTGAAATATTCGCAGCTTCACAGAAGGTCAGGGGGATACTGCTCAACAGGACACAGCAGCGTCCCATCACAGGGTTTTGTGTGGATTCTGGTTGTTATGTTGAGGCGGCAGCAGAGAGACTCTTTCAGGCAGCTGGCTGGGAAAGACCTGAGCTGAGGAGGCAGAGAGGAGGAAGAAACTGTGTGGCTGGAGGAGCAAAAATGAATAACCCAAGGGCAGTGTGGAAAAAGAGAGCCCCCGTTGGTCTGGCGTGTGTCTTGGAACATTCTCCTGATGTGTGGAAAAAGGCGAGCTCGCAAACTGATGGGAACACAAGACGGCAGGTGATTTCTGCCCTCCTTGCCAAGATTAATCAGAACAACAGGCTGCTGATGGCAAAGCAGATAATTGGCCTCATGTAGCCCTGCATTCCAGTGGGAAGTACAGGCCAGTGGGTATGTCTGTGTGTGCTCTGCCATGTCTGTACTGTACTGGAGCAAATCAGCCAGTGCCAGGCAGACTGCACACAGCACATTGTGTGTGTAAATGTCCTGCTAAGTAAGCATTACAAGTCAGCGTTGTTAGATTAATATCCAAATTCTGTTTATACTTTATGAAACACTCATTTGGTGTTTTGGAGTCATGTTGCATCTGTCTACAGAGTCAGATAATACAGGAGACAATGAGACTCCAGATAAGAGAGAAATTCCTCAACACTCTACTAATGATCTTCATGTGCAGATCCTTGACTTTGTTTTCATATTATTCTTTTCTTATACTACGTGCAAAGATTCTTGCAATGCCACAATGTGCTGTGTGGATAGAAGGACATCAGTACTCAGTAAAAGTAAAAGTTTCTCAACGAAACACTAAAAAACTTATATAAAAGTAAAGACTTGGGTTGGAGAATTCTTCACAGGCTACTGAAGTATTTGTGCAGTTATTGCAAAGCTAGTAAAAATATTAGTCCATGTATATTTGAGTATAGAAACATCATTTATACACAACACATAACCTGCACATATTTCAGTGCAGACATGAAGTGTGTTGAGTAGATGGTTGAAAGACTAAGTAGCGATCTTTTGAAGATGGCACCCGTGTAAGAATCCTAACTGGATGAGTGGCGCAATGGATTGCATTATTAGCCGTTTGGCTCGGGCTGGTCAATGTGCATTCCTGCAAAAGTGAGCCTCCTCCACCTCCGCCTCCTCCTCCACCTCCGCCTCCTCCGCCTCCTCCTAATGATCCAGATGATTACTCTTCCAATTAAAACAAATGGTTTGCAAAATCTTCCGCTGCCCTCACACATGTGATATGGTCCATGAAGGCAGTTAATATGTGATAGCTGATAAAATGTAACCTAGAAAAGTCTCGTACAGGTAATGCATTACATATCTGACTCAGCAGGGATTTGATTATGCTGAGGCACAGTTCCAGTTAGTGTGTACTACACAAAGTAATGTGACACTTTGCTTTGGGAATATACTAACATTTTTAAAAGGAGAACACTGACTTTATTTGTTTTACCGTTTGATTTCTCATGAGTTCAACAGTCTCTAAACTTTGATGTGTTGTTCTATAATTGAACAAAAGGACAGAGTACCTCAAGTGTAGAACTCTAGCATTACATGTTTGTCCAGGAAATATTCTCTACAGAATCTGAGCAGGAGAAATCACCCAGCTGTGCATTTAATGTAACAAATGGCATTGCAGTGGCGAAGCTGATGGAGGCACATATATATTTTTATTTGTTACCATGGCAAATATTATTCCAGAAAGGTCTCAAGAAAGTGCAAATAGCTGAACATGACTACTGAGCTTTGGTGATGTTTAGCATGAGTGGAAGAAGAAGGGCTGGATGTATGTGTTAGTATATAACAGGAAAGGGTGGAGAGATTTTGATCATTTCTGAAAGGAACATAATCCACCCCCCACTTGCTCTCTCTCTCTCTCTCTCTCTCTCTCTCTCTCTCTCTCTCTCTCTCTCTCTCTCTCTCTCTCTCTCTCTCCCTGCCACCTCCCTCTCTCTCTCTCTCTCTCTCTCTCTCTCTCTCTCTGAGTCCCAGCCCCTGAAGGTGTCATAACTGTGCTCTCTCTGTCTCTCTCTCTGTCTCTCTCTCTCTGTCTCTCTCTCTCTGTCTCTCTCTATCTCTCTCTCTCTATCTCTCTCTCTCCCTCACTCTCTCTCTCTCTCTCTCTCTCTCTCTCTCTCTCTCTCTCTCTCTCTCTCTCTCTCTCTCTCTCTCTCTCTCTCTCTCTCTCTCCCTCACTCACTCTCTATCACCGCCTTTCAGATCTTTAAAAGCTGGTGCTTTGCTGTGTCTCTCTCGATCTCCATTTGTCTCCTCTGGCACTGCAGGGGACTAGAAACGGGAAGAAGACTGAGAAAAGGGAGAGAGAGTAAGGGAGAAATATACATCCAGAAATAGCATCAGCCACATTTAACTGACAGAGAGTGACAGAGTGGAGAACCTGAGACCTGGACAGAAAATGCCTATCCTTTCTTACTTAACAACCGTTGTTTTGTTGCTGATTGCTCACTGCGGATCATGGACCGGGGCAAACCGTTTGGGCCCCTTCAAGGTCTGTCCCTCCTGCAGGGATCCACTGGGGGCAGGTCGGCCCCCCAGGGACCATAATGTTGCCGGCAGCACGTCAGTGTTGGCCCAGGGAGAGCCCTGTGGTGTGTACACCCTGAGCTGTGCCAAGGGGCTCCGCTGTGTTCCCCCACCAAGGGAGCACAGCCCCCTCCAGGCTCTGTTGCAGGGAAGGGGCATTTGCGCCAAGCACATCAGGACTAGTCCCACTGAGAGGCCCCACCCCACAGGTAAGATACTGTATACACACACACACACACACACACACACACTCACACACACGTGCATGAAATCACGTATGCACATGTACATGCATGCACCTACAGATACACACAGACATGCACGGACACTGCAGGCAGGATTGACAAGTGCACAGCTACCACACATAATTGTATTTACACTGTGACTCCTGTATTGCATGTGAAATGCATGTGATGCTGTGTCGCTCACCAACAAAAAGAGAGGCCAATTAGTGTGTGACATTTAAGCCTGGATGCATTTTGTGCACCACAGATGAATTTGCAGACCTCAAGCATCCAGTTCTGCTCAACAGTGCCTCTGGAGTCACTGTGATAAAAATGTCATTTGCCATTACAGTCCTATTGTAAAAGGATCCCATTCAACAAAGATATGGAATTTAGTCTCGGATTGCTGCAACAGTGTCTAAGTGAAGATGCAAATCCCTGCATTTATATAATTTGTACAGTGTTAAACATTTCATTCATTTGAATGACAGGGTGCATGACAATGATCTGTCCTACAAGTCGTCCGTAGAGAATTTAGAACGAATGTGAAACTGTCACAGTGTCACCTACATCCTGATCAAGCTGCTTTTTATTGCAGTGATCTCCATCTACTGTTCAAACTGAGAAACTGCGATGAACTATCTGAAAAGGAAACATACTAATGGAAATGAGGTCTCTCATTGAATGACCCCCCCAGATAGATCCCATCTGAGTGACTGCTCAGTGATGTTTTGTGCAAAAACATGTAATAATAGATACCAAAGTGTAAATATCATATAGTCAGTTTATATTGTAAAATATGACATCGGATGTGGTTTGATGTTAACGCCTACGTTGGTTTAATGTCACGTTCTCATGCCGGTGTGTCGTTTCCTCTCAGGTCCCCATCCCTCACACAGTGGTGACATTGAAAAAGTAAGTTCATGCTCTTAATTTACATTCTTTTGTGAGTGAAGCTGATAGAGCCTCACCTAAATGATCAGATGTATAAAGCATTTTATTGCGTTATTACACATCATATGTGATGGAGAGGGTTGTATATTGAGCTGCGTTGTGTTATAAAGAGTTATTACCATAGATTCTTTGCTGTTTGGGGTGTTGCAGTGGCATGTACACACACTGCCCTGAAGCCATGCATTATGGTGCATGATGTGTGTGCTGCTATGCGGCAGAACTAATTGAGCATGATGTGAATCAGGAAAGTTTCAAGTCGGCCGCTGCCGCCACAGATTTTACACTTTGCAAAAGCAGGTGATCTGCTGCAGTTGAACTGATATGTATGTATAATGGGGACAACAATTGTCACGTAATTGATGAAGATGACACAGATTAATTTCAGAAAGTGACACAAAAAATCACACTTCAAACCATCCAGTGACCTGAAAAGCCAAAGCATTGTGTAACAATATGGTTATATAATGTTATACAATATGTGACATCTGATATAAATATACATATTCTCTGCTTCTGGCTGTAATGCTGCATCACTGTGGCGAATCCTTTATGATTCACATCGACATGTGTTGTGATCAAAGAGGATTTCTGCCAACACAATCAGCTCAGGGGAGTTTGCAGCTTGCCACATCCACTCTTTTAGATGAAGACTGGTCCTCTGTCTTTGCCTCTGGTGATGTTTGAAGTCACACTCTGCATTGCTGTTTTCAGGCACCCTGCCGCAAGCTGCTCAATAGTGTCCTGAGGGGTCTCGAGCTGACAATCTTCCAGTCTGACCGTGACATCTATATACCCAACTGTGACACCCGTGGCTTCTACAGGAAAAAGCAGGTACGGTGTTACACTCACCAGAAACAACATAAAACATATGACGGGAACTTTATTGGCCCTTTTGTGATGTGAAAATGTGTCTTTGCTGCACTGACTTGGTGTAACTGTATGTATTTCTGAGAGCTGCACTCCACTGCAGCTTTCTGCTCGGTGCATCCAGAGATTTGTCTGTGACCATAGGGGCTGAGAATAACTGACACTTCTGTCTCTGAGCCTCTCAGCTAAGAGCTCAGAGAATCAGTACTGCGCTATGATGACATATCATTTTCTCTCTCTTCCTCTCTCACCACCTTTCCCACTCTCCCACTCAATCTCCGCCCTCCTTCCCTTTCAAAATCACCCTCTCTGTCTTTTAACCTCACACAGTGCCGCTCCTCCAAGGGCATGCAGCGTGGCCACTGCTGGTGCGTGGATGAACTCGGCACGCCCGTGCCCTCACGTGCCAGCGAAGATGGCACTTTACCATGCGATGGGGAGTGAGGCATGAGCCTGTCCTATTGCTCTGAGACTGGAGGAAGAGGAGAAGGTGGAGGAGGAGGAGGAGGTGGTGGTGGAGGAGCAGGAGAACAGGGAGAGGGGGTGGCTTTAGCATGTGCTAGACACTGCCTGGACAGGAGGGTAGCAGGGATAAACCACTTCCTATGGAAAATACACACCAGTTAACGTTCATGTCCTCTCTAGAAGCAAGACACACACACTCTCACAGTCCAGCAGCAGCAACAATAACATCTGCCTGAATGTTCAACAGTTGCAGCAACGTCCTCTGCGTCGTCTGGTGACATGCTGCATGCTCACATTAATGCTCTGTGAACTGCCTCAGTGATCCAAGCGGTATTACTCCGAATGATCTCTATATTCCCTGGCTCTTGTCCTGGCTTTCTGGTAGATCTTTATTTTACTTTTTACTTTAGGATAGCTGACACTGCCTGTGTTTGTTCTGATCTCAGTGGGCTGAAATACTGTTACGCAGGTGATGTGACACAAATGTTTGAAAAATGTGTCTCCCTCACCGTCCTCTCTCCCTCTCTCCAAAGATACACTGATATCAACATACCTAATAGACAGAATATTTCTTTTCTATTAATTTATTTTTGAGTATGTGTTTCCATCAAGTACTGCTCGAATCTTACAGTATCTTATATATATGTCAAGTCAGAAAAAATAGTCTTACAAATATGATCCTGGATGCTTCTGTTCATTTTATTTGTCAAAATGGCGTTCTGACTGCTTATTAGTTGATTGTTTGTACATATGTTGGAATTTTGTGGTCGACTGTGTGTTCTGAAGTGGCATACAAAAAGCTTACGGCTGTTACCCTTTTCAAAAAGTTGTAAGGCATATTTTTATACACGTCAATATAATATTTTATATATGAATTGTTGGTTTATTTAATGAACTACAGTACAATGCCATGTATTTTTATATTGTCAGCAGTTTCTTATTTAAAGACAGAGATTATTTTATTTCATGTTAGGGGAAGTGTCGTGCTTTAAAGGCACCTTTATGGCAAAACTCATCACATTCATCAGAGCTCTATTCAACTGCTGCACATCTTATGGTTATATCTCATGTTTTTAATTTCCTTTTTATTTATGCTTTGTTTATTTGAGAGTTGAGAATGTCCATGTTACTATTATGTTTTATTTCTGGCACATCATACGACCAATTCTGATTTCAGTAGAGGAAAAAAAAAGATCAAATTTGTTATTGTTATGTCTTTCCCAAGTCCTTGCAAAAGTCATGAAATTGTATGCTATTAAAGTGTGATTAGAATTTATCTATTTCTGAACAATCTTGTTGTGCCAATGTGTGTGCCGTGATGATGGGTCCATGCACAAAGGACCTGTAAGATTTGCAAATATGAAAATAAAACATAATGATAATAAAAATGGAGAAAAATTAAACATATATTAATATAACAACGGGTGTTTGGTGTGTTCTTTCTATTAAAAACGCAGTTATTACCTTTATTTAATCAGGAAAGCCTCATTTAGATGTTTCACGATGCACACAAACACAAACAACATAAGCTGTATAACCACAAATATGCCGCACGAGTGGTCGAAGGTACATTTACAGAAATCCCTCAGCTAAATTTGTGGTTTGGGAAAGTGCCAGGACTGTGCCCGTGTGACAGCTCTGTTAGCTCCGGGCTGACAGCTCACTTAGCCTGGAGTCAAAAGCCTTTTTTAGCATTCGATGATGGTGCTTAAATAAAAATTAAGGATCATCAAAGTAATCATAATTCATCCCGAGGGGAAGAATCAGAGACACATTTTATGGCAAACAGGGAGCCTCATGATGGCACTAGAGGAAACATCAGGGGATCTCCATTGTGTTTGAATAGATGCATCATAGTTAGACATTACAGTGTTGACCAAAGTGTCACTGCCATTCATAGGCCCACGCTGCTGCTGTGCCAATCTACAACTTAATTAGACTGACACGTCAAACGTGAGCAGCCACAGAAGAGAATATACTGTTTCAATTTAAAATATATTACATCTTAAAGTTTCCAGGTCTGCCCCCAGTGCATCCGCTGAGGGAGAGATGTCGAGGAGGCCGAAGCACTTTGTTTGTTCTGTGATCCGCAGTGAGCGATCAGCAACAGAACCACGTCTTGTCGCTGTGCAGGCCTCAGAGAAGCCTTGTTTAGAAAACATAAAACCCAATTCCATCTTTGACATTTTCTCAAGCTGCTGAATATGACGCTTAAATGAAAGAGAGTAATCTAGAACAAATCGTAAATATTAATAAGGAGGAAGCGTGCTCGATCTTTCTGCCAGGATGGCAACAATAGTGACGAAGATGATGAAGTGGGACAACACTAAATCAGTCGTCTAACGCATTAATAAATCCAGAGACTTCTGCACAGTCACTCCTGAAGCCTTGGATACCGAGGGTCCCTGTGAATCATCACCAGCACTCAAACAGGTGAAGTGTGTTCTGGCTTTATGCTCGTATCATTGAGAATATCCTCTGCAGTGAAACAGAACTTACACATTACAGCACATTAGAGTCATGCTGCTTTTCCGCCATTACTAGGCACATAAAGGATGATTTTCTCTTGCGCTGCAACACAGGGACCAGATACATGCCTGTTTCCAAGGTAACAGCATAGAATATCCCATTTGTTCATGCGTAATATGAAATGAAGACTTTGCAGAGAAGGAAGGAGGAACCATGATCCTTTGTAGAATCACACCACCTAACGTCCTACTTCTCTATCTAGAGTGCTTTGCTATTCTTGGAGATTCTTTTCTGTGCATTGAGCATGACATGAAGCCAGTGATATGTCTGTACAAGCACAATACATTCTGTATCTGTAAAAATGACAAGTATGATGTGAGTAAAGACACAAGCACATTTCTATTTAAAAATTAAACATTTAAATCAGTAGTCTTGCATGCAGATAGATTGGAGGAACTCAATTATCTGGGTCAAAGGTCAGAAAATGTCCAGATGTTAAAGCTGATCATTTGCAAAAACTCATAATTATTCATCAAAAGTATTTTAAAACAAATACCTTACTTGTTCTCAAGCACTAAGCAAAGTACTCGTGAGAGTGGATATCAAATATCCTGCAGTCATTTTGTCTTCATTCTTTTATTTTTTACTTCATTCGTTTATGTATTGAGGACAACACACATTAAAAAACATCAATAAGTTGTAAATGTGTCAGATTTAGCCAAAGGGCAAAAAAAAGAGCTTTTCATTCAGAGAAACGGTTTGTAGAGTACGTGAGAAACTGTGCTGCGTTCAAAGCATGTAGGAAAAACAGCACTCACTGAATACAATAGGCCTTACATTTGGAATACAAGCTAAAACAAAACTTTTATACCTTCAAATAGAAAACTATAAAATAGAAAGAGAATAAGTGTAAGTTAACTCGCTCTGGAAATCTTCTCACCTTGCTGCAGTGATGTAATAGAGTACTCTGCAGGACGCTGTGACATAACTGCTGGATGTGATTACAGGAGCAACAAAGCACTTCTGACCACACCCAACTATGACACACACTGCTCAACCTGGTGTTCAGTTAATCTTTTAATTGCTCATCTCAAAATAAGACATAACATTAACTCATTATTCGTCCGTATTTTTATACCAACATATTGTGAATGGAAAGTAGAAGATTTTTAAAGGGGCACGCCACCAATTTTACACATTAAGATCAGAGGCAGAATTTGTTTTCTTTCTTTATTAATTGAATGTTTATGGCTGAACTTTTATTATGTACTGTTATTTTATTTATGCAAGATCAAACAAATGTTTCGTAGGTTAAATGTATATGGTGTCACACGTTGTCAATTCATTGTCAATGTTTGAATGAAATAAAGCCGCTGCCCACATTTTACCTTCTTCTTTATATGTCTCTCACAAGTCCAACAACTTCATGGAAGTGCAATACCACATTGCTGGAATGCCCCTTTAAAACAATACTGGGTCAGCTCTGTTTCTGTCTCCACATAGGTACCTCGAAGCATATTGTTGTCGCTTTGTTTTGGTATCTTACTGCCACCTAGAGGTGAACAAATCTCTTTCAGGTATTTGTAAAGAAAGCTGTTGTATCATTCGGAATAATCTGCATGGTTTGAACAAACAAAGCTCACAGTCTGTATCTCCTATCATCACTTAATTATTGTCCATCAGCGGTAGGAGAAGTAAACTACTTTTATTGAAATAAAGGATGTTAAAAATAGCACTTAAAGGGCTTTTAATTTGTTTCAATCAAACGCAGGGCTTCACCGCAAAGTTATGTTAAATAAAGATGGACTCTGACGACTGTTGTGCAGTTTGGTCTAAGATATGAAACCACGAGTTGACGGTTGGTAAACATAAACAGTCCAAGGAGGATTTGAATCCTCAACCAACTGCCTGCAGACCTTCTTCTCTATCAGCTGAGCTTTTTAAGATCTGATGATTACTCATGCATCAAAGAATTTGACAGTTCACCAGTGTGAACATGTTTCAGTGTGAATCCGTTTCAACAGGTTACATTTTGAAGTCAGTGAACTTTGTTTCTCTGCAGATTGATGAAGGTGAATTTGTTTGCAGCTTCAGTCTTGTCTTCGTTGTCTCCCTTCTTCTCTATAACGCACTGAAGATGGTCCAGTGGTGATGGACGCCAATGTCCAAGTGACGGGTTCGATCCCCGTCTGAGGTATGTAACACAGGAATGTGTGTGATGAATGTGTGTGTAGTAGAATGTGTCTTCTCAACACGACAAAAGCTACGCCGCGATTGTGTCCTCTGTCGAGGTTTTGCGTCCATTCCAAACCAAAGAGGAGAGAGCAGACAACATGTGAGTCCAGGTGGTAGAGCTAGCAAGTTAGCTATCTTCTGTTATTTATTTACGTTATCTACAGTGTTTAATCTGTAGGCTGTTTAACTGACTCACCGATCATGTGACCTTCACCTGCCTATTACAGATTATACTGTAAACATGCCGTATCAAGGCTTTTTAATGTATCAACTGCATGCTTTCAGTTCAAATTAGTACATTTTACTCATCGTACAACGCTGCAAAAGTGCCCCCTATGTGGTATATACAATATGATGCATGGCACTATGAAAATGTGATGCAGTAGCATATAAACTGCCCTACATGCGCATGCAGCTGATCCTCTTTTAATTTATTGTCCTGTCCCTCACATGGAGCCTACCTGGGCTGCCGTTGCCATGGGGATTAATTGGCTCATTAACGGGTTTACAGCCAGAGCCTCTTCTACACTTCTTTATACACTTCATAATGATAGTTAAACACCCTGGCCCCCTCTGCTTTTACACACCTAACCTATTACAGAATATTATATTAAAATAGGTCTAAATACATTTTAGTTTCCTCTGTGACTACCACATGTATGTATGACATATTTCCCTCAGTTGTTGTTTTGCTTTTGTTTTTCCTTCTGGATTTATGTACTGGAGTCTGCCTCAGTAATATAAAAATAAATGCCATTTGATCCGGTACCCTGGAAATAATAATATACTGTGCCATGTACCAAGCCTTTCAAAAACTCATAAAAACTCAAGTTGCATAACACAACTGGTAAATTGTATTAAAAAAAATAGTAGTGCAACTAAATTAATATTGCATGGAGTTACATAAAGAATAACAGGGTTTTTAATCCCCATAGGTTTGCACAGGGAACACAACTCTGACCAAATGATGTAGTGGTGGAATGCAACTAAGGTAAATACATTTAATCAAGTATTATACAATGTTGACGTAAAGTACTTGAGTATTTCCACTGTATGCTACTTTATACTTCTATATAGGCAAACATTGTACTCTTTACTCCACTACATTTATTTGATACCTTTAGTTACTTTGCAGATTAAGATTATTAATACAAACTATAAATCAACTAATACATTATGATGTATTATATATTAAACTCCCCAGCAGTATATAAAGTAATTAAAATGAGCTCCTCTATTACCAGCTGCAACATTAAAATGATATGTACACAGTAATGCCACTCTAATCTAATTTTAATCCATCGATATTGGCTAAAATATGATTCTGAAAGGGGCCATTCTGCAAAATAAATACTTTTAATTTAGGTACTCTAAGTACATTTGAAGATAATACTTCAGTAGCCTACTTTTAATTAAGTAAGTTCCAAATGCAGGACTTTTACTTGAGTATTTGTGCATTGTAGTATTATTACTTTTACTAAAGTAAAAGATCTGACTACCCCTGGAGTTGCGTACGAAGTGCTGAGGTCACAGAGTTAGAGAAATGACAACTCTGACCGTACACATGGGCTTGAACGCACCACCTAACTTCTCTGAACCCGCCCACCTTGGGTCACCTGATGCATTTATATCGATTTTACTGGTCCCTGCCGCCTGTCAATCACAAACTCACCACGTGGTTGATAATAACATGGGTGGGCTCGAGAGGGCGGTGGTGGACTGTCAGCGATGATTTGGAAATAATGTTGTCACGCATTAATGAAGTTAAGTAATGATTCATAACGCAGGTTTAGAAACATAACGTCAGTGTAACAGAACCGGAGCTTGACAGGTGACCTTTGGTTGTTGTTGTCGTCGTGTCTGTGTGTGAGAGAGCCGGGGAGGAGCAGCGCGAGAGAGACGTTAGCCCGTTTAGCTTAGTACCGGTAGCCACCAGGAAGATCACCGGCCGCACCGAGGGACAAGTAGAGTCCGTCTGTGGTCATGGCTGCCCTCGGTAACTCCGGAGCTACTTCCAGTCCGATGGTGGTCCTGGCTCCGAAGACTAAAACGAAAAAGAAACATTTCGTGCAGCAGAAGGTGAAGGTGTTTCGAGCCAGCGACCCCGTCATGAGCGTCTTCATGTGGGGCGTCAATCACTCGGTGAGTCGGTGAAAGCTAATGCTAATCTGTCTGTGTCATGTAAACGTAGCTTATCTTAGATAGCAGTTGGCTAACTTAACCGAAACCTGTCAGATTCTGTAACACTAGAGGATCATCTGTAGGAAAAACGCTGATGTTTTGACTACATATTGGTGTGCTCCTGATCTACTGACAGACTTATACACACCTGTTTCTGTTACACCGCTATCAACATACATGGTTATTATGGGGGCACAATTGTTGTGCAAAGCTATTAAAATACTATGGACTTTGGTAACAGCTATCAAAATACAGGGGGCCATACTAAAATATAAAATGTTCTCCTTTCATTGAATGTGAGAAGGAGAGTGCAGTAACACAAGTCAGTGCTGTACTGTAACTAAGTGCATAAACTCAAGTACTGTACTACCCAGCTCTATGCATAGACTCAAGTACTGTACTACCCAGCTCTATGCATAAACTCAAGTACTGTACTACCCAGCTCTATGCATAAACTCAAGTACTGTACTACCCAGCTCTATGCATAAACTCAAGTACTGTACTACCCAGCTCTATGCATAAACTCAAGTACTGTACTACCCAGCTCTATGCATAAACTCAAGTACTGTACTACCCAGCTCTATGCATAAACTCAAGTACTGTACTACCCAGCTCTATGCATAAAGTTATTCAAATGAGCCCCGCCTTTACCAGCTGCAACATTAAAGTGATGAACACATTAAAGGTTCAATGTGTAAGATATGCCATAATGTTCCCTCTGTTGTTGATATTATGGCAAAGACGTCTATGTATTGTGTTGCAGAGATATCTACTGAAATTAGGAGTAGTACCAATTGTTCCTCTAGAGGCGATAGTGGCGATTGTATTTCTTTGGATCAGGTGGCTCGGAAATACACATTGAACCTTTTTAATACATCAATAATTATAATCCACTAATATACTATTCTGTAAAGCCATTCTGCATAATGAATACTTTTAACTTTTTGTACTTAAATTAGTTTTAATGCTTAAACTTGTGAACTTTAACTTGTTAATGCAGGCCTTCTACTTGTAGACTAGGACTGGACTAGGACTGACCAATTACTTGGAATTTTATCAAAATCCCAACATGGTGCAATATCCAAATACCAGGAAGTGCAATATTTGTAAAAATACTTTCTGAATTATTAGTTTTGTGGTGCTGCAGAGATACTCCCTATAAATTGTGTTCTAAAGACTTAAGAAAAACACTGTTTGGTACATATCTCTGCAAAAAAATCACATCCTGATCATTTTAAGATCTGCAGGCGATCGACAGAAATATTAAGAATTTATTTTGAGAATTTGCAGTATTTTTTATTTATTTTTTGGACATTGTTTGGACTAAATATCATATGATGTTTTAGAGACCAATCAATTAATTGTGGAATTAATCAGCAGATTAGAATTGCAACTAATGATTATTTTAACAATTTAATGAAATAATCGTTTAGTCTAAAAAAAAAAAAACTGCGAGAAATGACCGTCACAAGGTCAAAGAGCAATCTTCTTATTGCTCGATGTGTCCCTTCTACAGTTCAAACCCCCAAAACGTTCAGTGTACAATGATATAAAATGAAAAAGGAGAACATCTTGAGATTTTGCAGAAATGGAAACCAGAGAGAATAGATGTGTGTTCTTGAAAATAATTTCTACTAACGGCTCTACATCAGATTAATTGATGATAAAAATAAACTCTTGTTTCTGCCCTTTTTTAGACACTGATGTGCTCTTAACTTCTGATGTCTTTAGCAATAACCTTCTTTGTTTCAGATCAATGATCTTAACCAGGTGCCTGTTCCTGTCATGCTGCTGCCGGATGACTTTAAAGCAAACACCAAGATCAAAGTCAACAACCACCTCTTTAACAAGTAAGAAATAAGTAGATGGTGAGGTAGGATTGGTTGAAATATAAATAAATTGGGCTTAAAATAAATTGTACCAGACACTTAACTTGCAGAAGAACATAAAGAGTTGACAACTTCCTGTTATCTGTGCCGTCGGCTTTGACCGATGTTTTAAAGAATTTGCCAAAAAGCATGTGACAGATCCGGTTATGCATGTTCAGCCAGCTCCTTCTCACTTTCATACGTCTTCTCTTTCTGCAGAGAAAATCTCCCGGGACATTTTAAATTCAAAGAATACTGTCCTCAGGTCTTCCGAAATCTAAGGGAGCGGTTTGGTATTGAGGATCTTGATTATCAGGTATGTGACGTAGCATTCAGTCTGCATCTGATGTCACTGTTGGTTTACAGTTATAAATACCAAAGTGGGATATCTAGAAACTGTTAATTTCATTGTATTTAAATGTCCTTTATCTTGTTTCTGTTGCTGATTTTAAATTAAAAGGTTGCTGATCGCTACACTTAACTGTGTTCTTCATGTTGTCCAGGTTTCGTTGACCCGCAGCCCCCCGATGAGGAGTGTAGATGACCAGGGAGAGGGTCTGCTCCTCAACTCCTACGACCGAACGCTGGTCATCAAGCAAATCTCCAGCGAGGATGTTGCAGACATGCACAGCATCCTGTCTGAGTATCACCAGGTCTGAGTCTGAATCTGTTCTACATTTTTCTTATTGTAAACAAATCTCAAGAAAAGACCAAAATCTCTTTCTGACTTCCTTACCCTGCGTCATTAGTTTCTACTGAGGACTCACTGTAACTAACTGTTAACTGGATGTACTTAATTAAAGCATTTAGGATATGTAGTAACTTATATATTTATCGAATATGCATAACAATGATGGTTCAGGTCTCGCCCAAGAAATTCTAAAAAAGTCTTTGTCTTCCTGTCTTTTGCACGGGGAAAAATCTAATTATTCATCTGAAACTTATATTTAGTGACAATAAGAAACATGTAGAATATCACCAGACTTGTCCCTTTAACATTCAAAGCTGACACATGACCTGTATTTGAATTTACTGCGAGATTATGTGTTGTGTGATCATCAGTTCAGGCGAAGAGCTAGAATCTGAATCCTTTCTTCCCGCCTGCGTTCTGTTCATTCAGTCATCCCCTCAGTCATTCATTAAAGGTGTGCCTGTCTGTCTTCAGACATGGTAACATCACACACCAGGATCTTTCTTCTCCTGTCTGCAGTACTGAACTGTGTGTAAAGCTTCACATCACCGGCGCTGTGTGTCCTAGTTGCAGAATATTCTCTTTAACCTTTTGTTTGGACTTCCTAAAATTAGCAGTTCCTGGGGGAATATTTTATTTTTCTGCCTCATTGGTGAGGGAAGTCGACCCAAATATGACTAGTTTAAGATTCATATGTCTCGCAGGGAGCAGCAAAGTGGTGCAGTGAGAAGGAGAAGACGTCTGTGTATTCAAGCTGAGCACAGGAAACATCTGTGCTGCTAAAGTGTCCTTGAGAAAAGACCCTGAAATTGGCTTTTAAGGTGCTTCTCTCATAACGAAACCTCACTGCTGACCTCCCTGTGGGGAACCTGAATGCAGACAAAACAAAACTCTCATCATCAAGGTTACAGCGCTGCGGAGCGTAGGGAACAAACACTCGGTTATATGAGTGTGGGTTTATTGAAGATATGCAAATGTTCATATCGACACATCTGTGTTCATGTAAATGGTAGAGTACATTTGTAGGAGAACTACGAGGGAGGTGACATTCTTTCACCTCTGTTTCGTTTGTTTCTCTGGAGTTTTACTTCACATTCGCTGCCCGGCCTGGTATCAGTGCTCGTGCTTGTTTGGCTGCGTCGTTGTGAATACTTCAAATCTAGCTCTCACTTCGGGCTGAACCTACCACTGAGTTGGCTGCTTTGAGATTTAGTGGAATGTGTGGCCTGTGGTTATGCAGCCGACACAGAACTGGGAGGGAGATGAGGGGGGAAAATGGCAGCTCTGTTTTCTGTGGGGTTTAAAAAAAAAAAATTACTTGGCCCTGAATGAACTCGTTGTAATCAGAGCTCCTGCGATGGCATTTCAGTTTCCTGCATTCATCATGTCAGTTTGCAGTTTATTGTGCCAGCTGTCCAGACATGATTAGATATCTTTGTTTTTCAAACGATTAGTCGATCGGCAGGAAAATTAATTCTCAACTACTTTAAAAATC
The DNA here is from genome assembly GCF_900634415.1 of Cottoperca gobio. Taxonomy (NCBI): domain Eukaryota; kingdom Metazoa; phylum Chordata; class Actinopteri; order Perciformes; family Bovichtidae; genus Cottoperca; species Cottoperca gobio. The sequence goes on from NC_041361.1 coordinate 1,931,019, forward strand.
ATTCAAGTTATTTTCAAGCTAAAAAGTTAAATATTCTAAGCTTGTTAATTTTGATCTTTTTTGCTGCTTTTCTCTGTTTTATGTGAGTGAACTGATTATCTGGGACAGAAAAAACACCTTGAAGCGGCAATCTGAGGGTTCTGGGCTATTTAAAAACATAATATATTTTAAATTTCAAAGACCAAACGATATATGTGAATAAATGAGAAAACAATTGTCAGGTTAATAAATATAATCCTTAGCTGCAGCCCTAGTTTGGTGTGTGCGCTCCTTGTTGTTGCCAGCTTTAACTGTCGCCCGGGGGGGTTGTAGAGCACCATGTGTCTCCTGATCTATGGCGTCTACAAACGCTTCTTTTCAAGATGAGAGCGTCACCAGCAGGGTGTTTAGGTGGCACATCCAACGAGTAGGAGTAGTTGATGGAGTGACAAAAACATGATACCTGATCACTGTTTGCACATGTGCTCCTGGCTAACCCCGGGGCCCTGGAGCTGGGGATTGAACACTGCTCCCCGGGGTGCTGAGTGTTTTTCTACAGGCGCCCGGGGGTTAGAAGTTAAAACAAAATCCATGCACAAAATGAAATAGTATTCGGCAAAGTGACGTCTTTTAACGTCCTGCCCGGTTTGTTTCAAGGGACACGGAATGAGGTCAGTCTGAAGCACGTCTATTTTAACGGAGTCTAACTTGGATACTCTCAGTAATTGCTTTGCATTCAAAGTGACCTTTTTAAATATAGCCTAATGTAAGACCGTTCATTAACTTTTATCTGTGGATCTGTCTCTTACTATTTGTATGTTTAACATTGAGACAGAGCTGCCATGCTCATTCACAGTTGTTTCCTCTCTGCAGCACATCGTGAAGTGTCACGGCAGCACCCTGCTGCCACAGTTCCTGGGTATGTACCGGGTGAGCGTGGACAGCGAGGAGACCTACCTGATCGTCATGAGGAACATGTTCAGCCACAGACTTGTCGTACACAGGAAGTACGATCTAAAGGTGAGGAGGAACTTCAGGACATTTAACCCCACTTCTCATCACTGGTTCACATCAATGAGGAAGTGAAATAGAGATGAGTTTTATCTAACAAGTCCCTGAGATGCACAGGAAGTAAGACCATTCATACTCTTCTCTTTTAGCGCTGCACAATATACCGCTTTCTTTTCTACTTGCACGATTATAAAACATGCCGATCATTGATTTTGGAGTTGGTTGAAAGAGAGTTGGTTAAAATGTAACTTTTATTGTTGTTTTTATTGGTTCCTTTTGTGTTCTTTTTAATTTGTTGACTTAAATGTTGTAAATAATCTCATTTCTTTTCATTTTAGTAATTCAACAAGCAATTACTTGTATTTTAGTTTATACTTAATATCTGTTTTTTCATCGCAAATAATACCGTTATTGTGATATTGGACAAAGATATGACATATTTTCCTCATGGTGCAGCCCATGCTGTTTCACAATGTTCCTAACCATTTATTTCTGCAGGGTTCTCAGGTGGCTCGTGAAGCAAGTGACAAAGAAAGGGTAAAAGAGACGTCTCGCCTATTCTCCATTATAGTTCATAATGTGGCCAGCGGTCTCCTTCTTGTGTCGCATATGTCCTGCTAAAGATGTTTATTTTATTTCTAAAGGGAAAAGAGCTGCCGACCTTCAAGGACATGGACTTCAGGAACAACTTGCAGAAGGTGTATGTGACCGATGAGCAGAAGGAGAAGTTCATGGAGAAACTTAACAGAGATGTGGAGGTGGGTGACCTGATGACTGTCTTTGAATGGGACACTTCACTGTTGTTGCACAGCTCAACCACACAGAGGCAGCATCAGCACATTAGGGATGCACCACTCCTGTGATGCCATTTTAGCAGCAGCAGCAGCAGCAGCAGCAGCAGCATGCATGTTAGATTACTGAAAGAGGTACATTCAATTATTAGTAGATTAATCGATTGATATTAGATTAATCTGCAACTCAAAGACCAAATATACAGATTAATGGTTAATGAAAATAATTGTTGGTTGCAGCCCTAACGACCTCTGCAAGCTTTGAGATGCAACTAACATTAACTTTCATTATTAAATAATACACCAAATAGCAGAATAATTGATAATAATAATAATAATAATAATAATAATAATAATAATAATAATAATAATAATAATAATCCCTCACCATTTCCTGTAGTGCAAGTTGTATGTTCATTTTGTTCAGAGATATATCCAGATATTCAGTTTACTATCATACAAAATAAATAAATAATAATCTTCACATTTGAAGAGTTGGAAGCTGAGAAATTGGGTGATGATAATTATAATAATAATAATAATAATAATAGCTGTAGTTAATTTATCAGCTCCATTTGACCTTTTATCTCCCTCTTACAGTAAATCATTGTTTTATGTGAACATTGTTGTAAAACGGTTCCTAACAAATGTCTCCTTCTCAAATCCCCCAGTTCCTGGTGAGGCTGAAGATCATGGACTACAGCCTGCTGCTCGGTATCCACGATGTGGGTCGAGCTGAACGGGATGAAGACGAGGGCGAGGAGGTTTCAAACGAGGAGGAACCGGACGCAGAGAACGGCCTGACTACGGGCGCTACCGTCGGCTCTTATGGCACCTCGCCAGAGGGAATCGCTGGTTACATGTCCTGCTGCAAACCCCTGGGGCCCGGGGAGTTCGACCCTTACGTGGATGTGTACGCGGTCGGGAACTGCCCAGGTGAATCGTCAGATAATGGATCTGCGACTTTGATTATCGATCAGAATTATAATCGTTTAAAGAATTTTGTTTCCAGCTGCTGAAATGTGAGGATTAGCTCTGATTTATATCTCTGTGAATGGAATATATTTGATATTTTGGCCCGTTGAAGATGTCACCTTTTGGTTTTCAACATTGTATAGATTTTAATGGAGGAAATATTGGTGGATTAATCGTTAGTTGCAGCCCGTCCAAAGACAGAATCCGTCTGCATGTCCGTCTATCATCATCTAGATCTGGAAAATACAAATGATATAGTTGGTTATAGAGGCTTTGATATTCATTTCTTACCAGGGAGCTTTGATCTCGATGATTGTTGTACGAGGACACTATACACTCGATACAGACCCAATACAATAACCCCGATTGTTCTCTGCCTTTCATCTCAGGAGCCCCTCAGAGGGAGGTCTATTTCATGGGCCTGATTGATGTACTTACGCAGTACGACACCAAGAAGAAAGCCGCTCATGCAGCAAAAACTGTCAAACACGGGGTGAGTAGCACACGAGAGAAAGGAAAGAGGTGGATGTCAGGTGCACTCGGTTGTACCTGCACGTTTGATGTCATGAAATGTACACATGTGATGTTGATGACCTTTCTTCTTTGCTCTTTGTCTCCGTCTGCAGGCCGGTGCTGAAATCTCCACCGTCCACCCCGAGCAGTACGCCAAACGATTTCGTGACTTCATCTTTAACATCTTTGCGTAACACTCGCTATGAGCGCTGCCGCACTGCCGATCCAGCTGAGAGCTAAACTTCTTCTTCTTCTTTTTTTTTTACCGTTTGACCAAAATATAGTGTGCACACACAGATCATAATTTAAATGATCTGAGGCGGGACTACTTACGTTGTAGCAACATAATGTACTACTTCTGATGCATATATTTATTTTTAAGATTTAAGATACATTTCTTATAGATATTAAGCGCTCTTTAATGGAATAACTAGCACTAGGGTACAATGAAATAAACTGCTGTTGATCAGTGTTAGACCACGTCAGTGTGAGATCAAATATAAGTTTTCTGTTTTGTCACTTTGTTCCCCAGGCATGAACTAAACTAAAAGGAAGAGTTTGGCATTTTAGGAAGTGTGCTTATTTACTTTCTTGGCAATAGTTGGATGAGGAAATTGATGCCAGTCGTGTTAAAGGTTCTCCAGTTTTTCGACCTCTATTAGCGTTCGAAAAAGAAATTTCTTTCTGAGTGGGACGCATTTTGACGCATGTGCACACGATACACAAAGCCGGGCTAGCTGTTTAAGCTAAGAGCACCAGCTGCAGCTTTGTTTTGGCATCTATCCTCTCGGCTAGCTATCGGCAAGAAAGCAAATAAATGTAGTTCCCAAAATGTGAAACTATTCTTTTAAATCCTCGAATAATAATCTAATGGAGATGGGTGTGAAAACAATAATGGTAGTCTAGACTCTACACTTATTATTATTTATCTATTGATGCAGGCCATTTGAATGTGTGCCAAATGTGTGGGATCAAAGCTTTATCCTTGGGAGGATTTGCACTTTGCATACAATTAAATCAACTGTTGTGACGCAGCGGAAACACAAATTTGAATGAATCAAATTAGATTTTCCACCAAAGTCTTTACTAAATAAAAAAAATAAAAATGCACAGAACAGGCTTGTCAATTGAAATGATAAATGTGCGGTATTTAAATAGTGAGCACATCAATTAGTTTGGCTCGTAAACATGCCCGGCAGCCCCGCGTCTCTTAGCCACCAGAGCCTGTACGGAGAATGTGACCTGTGTGACCTTTACCCACAGAGCTGCGTTAATGAAGGGACTCGTCCAAATGTTAGGATCAGTTCAGCCTTTTTAAAATGAAGTACCTTCATGTGTCGCTGTGTGAGTCCACTTCAGAACACTTCCATCTCTCATTGTTCTGGACGGACTCCTGATGTAGTGTTCTGTGCATTAAAATGGCAAATGTGCGCTATGTGAATCATTGTGATGGATTTAGACAAATGTAGCTATAGACTTAGGAACTATTGTGTGTATTGTATTGAAATTTGCGATTTAATTATAACCAGGGTACTGTGTAAAACATTGTTGACAATAACACTACATTTCAGTAGCTTCTGCAGTTAGCCTTAACACAGTGATGTGGTAGAACATTCCTTAAACACTGGCGAGGCAGCGTAGATACAGTCCCCTCTGTATGACGCCTCATCTGCTCCATGATTGCACATGTTGTATTTTTGCAAATCAGCTTTTGGACCAAAATATATTTTACAAGGAATTTCTGAAAGATGTTTGACTCGTTTCTCTTTTCTGGTTTCATGTGTCACAAAATACCATGACGGCATAAATGTAGTCTGTTAGTTACTGAGAACAATAATTCTATTTCTCCAATAATGTTGTTTGTTTAATTAACTAAATACCTGCAAAACCGAATAACATTCCCATCAGCCTCAGCTGTAATGTGTGTTTTTAGTACTAATTGACAAATGTTAGCACGCTAAACTGAGACGGTGAACATTACACCTGCGAGGGCAGCAGCTAAAGGCCCTGTCACACATATCTGTATGAGAGAAGCGTGTGCCGGCGCATACGGAATATCTGCAATACGTTGATATAAATTAAGGGTAAGTTGTGATCGTTTGAAAGATGCAGACGACACACCGAACACGCCAGACACACGGCCCTGTCACACAGCTCCGTATATGAACAGTAGCTCAAAATGTGTCAGAGTCCAAGTACGTCCAACTTTTCCACAGCGGTGTTGTAGCTGACGCATACATAGCTAATACATAACTAATTATTATACGCATGTCAAACATTGATAGCGTATCACTTATTTATTTAAAACGCATCAGAGCGTCTGGACAACGGAGCTGGAAAAGTGCCATCTGGTTCACGTCATGCTGATGCTGGAGAACGGCTAACATGCTGAACGCTAGCTGTCCTGTAGAAACACGTTTAATAAGTTACTCCGTCGTCAGGCATCATCTTAACATCAGGGTAGGAATAGGTTATCCACTCGGTATCAATAGATTGGCTGTAGGGTTCACCGTCAGCCGACGTAGCCGATATCTAACGTATCTCTAACGTAGTCACGTAGGTATTCACGTACTGTATTTACGTAGGTAAATATTCACGTGGTATTCCGTATTCACGTATGTCTAAAGTAACGTAACGTCTGCATATCTTATAAAGTACACGTCGGGTACGTCCGGTAATTTTGACCATGCTCAAAACATCAGCGTTCAACAACGCACCCCAGCGTAACAGTGAGCTCTTAACGAATACTACTTATACCTTATACCAACGTACACCAGCGTGTTGCCCATATTTTTGTATATGTTATGCATTCGTTGGGCATTCGTCTGTAAGTAAGTGATGCTCTATCGATAGGTTAGACATGTCTATCTGGATATGTTCACTTTTCCGATCCGATGAAAAGTTGGACGTATTTGGACTCTGACACATCTTTGTTTGCACCGGCACACGTTTGTGTCATACGGAGATGTGTGACCGGGCCTTAACGTGCTGATGTTCGGCCCACAGAGCTGCATGGCTGTAGACTCCTGTAGCGACAGTCAAAGGTAGCTAAGTGGTAATGTGCAGGTCAGAATATCAGTTAAACTACAGATATGTCATTAACTTTCATTGAAGTCTTGGATAACATGGTGTGGGGTCAGGGACTGCTTTTTGTCAAACTCTTTCCAGAAGATGTGTTTCTGCTGACCGGTTCCTTCCTGTTTCATCAGATAGAATGGATTTTGACAATAGGATTCAGGCAGGATGAGCAGCGAGACAGAAGGAGGTCAGCTACAAAGTGCTGACCAACCACAGAGGCAGTAACATCCCATTAATCAGTGGGAATCGCAGCCAACGCAAACTTTCCTGCGTTCTCTCCGCACGGCGCTGACATCGTCATAACTCTTAAATTCACATCTGGGTTCACTCCTCAACAGCTGCTCCGGTTTGCCCAATGCCATCATTTCATCAGAGGAAATCACAAAGGTTTCACTTGTGCAATTTAAGATGAGGAAACTGTCCAGCATCAAGTTCAACCCTGACCTGTGTCGATTAAACAAACCTGATCTACTCTGTCATCACCCGCACGGGCTGAAGAGAAGCCAAACTGCGCCTCACTCTTATAGAGCACTGGAAAGAAATGTGTGAACGAGGATGTGTGTACGTCTAGGTTAAAGAGCCCCTTCCTCAGTGATGTGCCCCAGGCTTCCCACCTCCTCTATACTCTGCCCGTCACTCACCGTGCCCACAGCACAAGAGGGGGGGCTTCCTGACATTGTTCTCTGCAATGTGCTGTCTTTTTTACGGTTTCTGCACAGTTCCTACCTGCCACATACACACAGGATCATGCATAATGAGGACACTCACCATCATGAAGTAAATGCAAACTACAAACTGATAGTACTCTGTAATAAAGGTCTTTTTATCACGTGGTATGAGCTTGCACTAAAGTAAAAAAACCTTGTGCGATCCAGCAATGTGCCTTTTTGAAATGACTGTGACTGCAAACAAGCGCAGGGAGCTGCAGCAAATCTTTCTGAAGTGTAGAAGAAGGAACGACAACCTTCCCCAGAATCTTGAGACATGCTCCAGAAGCAACATAAAGATTAATGACCTGAAGACCTTGACACACAGTGCTGGTCCTCAGTCTCAGCTTTCAGATGATATATGTCACTTCTATGTGGCATTTACTGTTGACCTGCAATCCCCCCCCTAAAGATCCCGTCTCCCCCATAGAAAGATGGGTCTGTGAGCCTTAAAGGGTTAACTCAAAGTGTTTAAGAACAACCTCACACAGCTGCTAGCATGCCCGTAGATTATTTTAGTGTAATGAACAGAACCAGGTCTGGGTTAATGTTTTCTTGTTGTTGTTGCTGCTCCGTCTGTTTGTACTTCCATGTGTGTCTAATAGACATTTTGGGAAACATGTTTTATATCTGAACGTTTTCTTTTCTAACTGAAAAACTGTGTGGGGGCGTCCCTGGTCTTCTACACCACTTCCCACTACTGACTGAGGATGTCCTGTTAGGTGCGTGTGTGTGTGTGTGTGTACGTGTGTGTGTGTTAATGAGACGGGTAGGAGCTCCTAGCTGCTTGATTGCTCAGATAGCCCTCAACAATCCGAGCTGGAAGGAGTCGTCTGGTGTCTGCAGGCTTCACACAGAACGACAGCGAGGCCTCAGGAGGGACCTGCCCTCGTCCCCTCTTCATCTGCAGTGCACTTCATCACAACACGGTACGCTCGAGTCCAATTCTTTGTTATTTGAGATGTAACAACTTGTTTTCACCTTAAGTAAGTAAAGTTTCTTCAAATTGAGGGTTACCATCTAGACATGACCTCAAACCGTCCGAGGCCGAGTGGCATTATGGGTAATGTAGGACGAAGAATGCACGTCGGTGGAGTAGGCTACTCTATAAGGGGGCAGTGTGTACTATCTGGGGGGCTCTATTAGCAGATATGGAATATAATATAGTTTACTATGTTTTAATTTGTGAATAACCACCTTCATGTGTACATCGGTCCTCTTCATGTTGCTCCGCCATGTTTCTACAGTAACCAAACTCTGGCTCTAGAGAGCGCCTTCCTCTGTGTTTACGTTACCTGAAGGCCACTGTAGTTCTCCGACGCGCTTGTGCGGTGACACCAGCCGCCGCCTCAATTTCATTGCTCCTAAAATAGTGTCGTGGTGAGGGTGACCTCTGAGCCGGGTGAAGCTCCTGAAGGACACCGCAGCGTTACCACGGTGTTGCACTCGGACGCTCAATCCTGCAGTCTTTGAGAGGGAGGGGTGGGCGGAGGGGGGGGGCTGCAATCTGCATCCACAACACTAGATGTCACCAAATCCTTCTCACTGTCCCTTTAAATGACACAATGTGCTTTAAGTCGCACAATTAAAGTAAAAAGTAAAGTATTTGACTCTGAGTTGTTGTGCGGTAGAAGTATAAAGTAGCAGGAAATGGAAATAGAAAAGTAAAGTACCTAAAACATGTACTTAAGTACAGTACTTGAGTATAACTTTAATTAGAAACAAAGGCAAACACCTCACAGTGACACCTTTATACCTTCTGCATGAGGCTGCTTGTGAAATGGCTTCATAACGATCTGTTGTAGCTTTAGTATCCAGCAGGTCTGCCACCCTCTTCCTCCTCCTCCTGTGCTTGTTATGCAACGTCTGAACACGTAATCAGATTAACCCCAAAGTAAATCTGATGCTCTTTCCCGATATGAAACACTTTTTCTCTGCTTTTCCCCTCAAGACCATGAGCACTCACGAGCACAACCACTCACTGGACTTCTACAATGGCACACCATGGTATGCCTATGAGTGCACCCTCCAGATGGATAGTGCCAGAGACTACCGCCGCATCGCCCTCTTCCTCATCTACCTGTTCATCTTCATGGTGGGCCTGCTGGAGAATGGGCTGGTCATCTGGGTCAACTGGCGCCGACGCCACTCGGCCAACGGGGTTCTCTTCTGCATCATCAACGTGAGCCTGTCGGACCTCATGGTGATTGTGATCCTGCCTTTTTTCATGATGGAGGTGACCATGGACAAGGTTTGGCTGTGGGGACGCTTCCTCTGCAAGGTCACCAACCTCATCTATGTGATCAACTTCTACAGCAGCTCCTTCTTCCTGGCCTTCATGACCCTGGAGCGCTATCTGTCCCTGACCAGACCCTCGTTTCCGGCCTTCTTCCCTGTGGTGGGCCGGCGCCGCTGGCTGCTCTGTGGAGGCCTGTGGATGCTCTCCTTGTTCCTGGCTCTGATGGAGAACGTCCACGTGGATCTTCTGGAGTGGGACGAGCCCGGTTGTTACATGCTACCCGAGCAGAACTACACCGAATGGTTTGTCTCCGTGGCTTTCTTTTGCCTGATCTTCCAGTTCCTGGTCCCTGCTTCCGTCATCATCACCTGTAACGTGCTGATCGCTCGTGCCGTTAAAACAGCACCGGACGTGCAGGGCCGGCGGGACGTGTGGCTGGTGCATGTGTACTCCTTGGTGTTTGTCGTGTGCTGGCTTCCCTACCACATGGTCATGGTTATGATGATCATAGATGACCTTAACCCCCTCATCTTTAGCTGCAACACAGTAGACGTCCTCTACTTCATATTCAACTTGGTGCAGAGCCTGTCTCTATTCCACTGCGTTGCCAACCCCATCCTCTACAACTTCCTCAGCAAGAGCTTCCGCAGCAACCTGATCAGCACTGTGGTGAACTACATACCCAGAGAGAGAGGTGTGGACCAGCTGGGTGCAGGGTCCCAGCCCAACACTCCCAACGGAGGCGGGGGAGACCCGGGGAAGCAACGCAAGTTAAGTAACGCCAGCACCAGCCAGTCTGATGTGTCATAAGAAAGAAGCTGAGATAAGAAAAGAGGGCGCTTCAGGAGACGCTTTCTAAGAAAGATTTGACAGAACTGAATCCAATCTTGGTGCTTCAGAATACCAGAAGCTTATCTGGTCAGAGAATCATTGTGGTGTTTGTTATTGGCACACTCATAATCCATTTCCTGTTTTGTTATCATGTATTTGATCACAGTGTTAGACAGAAAATGTTTAAACTCTAAAGTCTCCTGGCACAGAAGAAGAAAGGTGCCAGGAATGTGTGTAAACAAATCTGATCCTGCCAGATGAGAGTAATCCTCATAACCACAAACAAATGTAACCGTTTTATTTCACTTCAAATCTAAACAGATAAATCATATATTGCATTACTGAATGCTTATTTATCTGTTCAGGGATGTTGCTGTGGTCCACATGTGCTCACATACAATAAAACTGCATCAAACACCTTTTGCATTCGTTTAAGCTGCAGAACCTGAGTTTGCACTTTATCATAACGCCAGAGTAGAGCAATGAACAAGCTCAGGGGACGTGAATCTTTGGAAGCTTAAGTTTATTTTTCTGAGACATTTTGCTGTTCTTGCATTTAGCTATCTCTTTATTACATTTACTTCCATTTCTGTCTCCATCTGGAATGTGTCACGTTCAACACTTTAAATGATAAGAAGGCAGAAAAAGGAAAAGGGGGTGTCAGTCCACAGATGATGGCACAATAGCAGGAAGTGACCCGGGCTTTAAAAAAAAAGGGCAAAGGTCACAAGCCCCTGGAAGCAGGAGGTTCACTATACTGCGCAGATTTCTGCAAGTTCATCACTGAAATCCTGATGACGGATGTATTTCTGTGGATCAGGAAACATTACGTGATAACAGTCTTCCAAAAGGCATTTATTTAATTATTAAAAAAACAAACAATGTTTTTTTTAAAAAAGGCAAACATTCATAGATGGCTTTAAAAACAGATAATGTATAAAGGCAAAAACAAATAACAGTTACACTGCCATCATAAATATGAGGTAAGACACATATCACGCAGAAATGTGATGGGCACTTAAATATCTCTACAGCACAACATGCGTCACACACTCTGAACAAGTGAATACAGCATGTGACTAAACGGCAGATTCTGAAAGCATTCATCGAGACGCCTTGTGAAAACAAATCAAGTTTCCATGAGAAATAAAAAGCACTTGAAGTGGATGTTCATGCTGCATCTGTGGAGTGAAAAAATCTACTTCAAAAAGTGAGAAAATAGTGACTGCAAATATAGGAAAATAATTTATATGCTACAATGAGGTGCTACTTTAATAACAGTGTAATTATCAACAACTGACATAAAAACCTATCCTCATATTTAAGTTATAAAGATACAGACTTGTTCGGGGTAGATAAATACAAGCAGAGCGCTCCACCGGCTCCTCTTCTTCTTCTTTCACGGACACACAACAGGATACACTGCCACCGCGTGGCCGCTTGTTATCTTAGTTCAAAGAGACTCAGTGAACAGCATCTGACAGATTATATGTCCTCTACATTCTAAAAGTCTAAGTCTATTATAGAAGCGGCGCCATTAATGGATTCAGAGACGTGAAGATTCTTTTGTTTCAGCTTCTCAAACGTGAGGATTCGCTGCTTTTCTTTCTTTTGTATCGTTACAAACTGAACGTCTCTGGGTTTTGATTTTTAATTATGATAATTTCATTTTCTTTTTTGACATTTTACAGACTAATAATCATTAGTTTCAGCCCTATTCTATTATAAGCAGTATGTGGTCCACGACAACCGGACATAGAGGAAGCGTCAGAGGGAGGGGGGCAGGGGAGACACATCAGGTGTCCACAGTGGGCAGCGGTTCTTTAGAGTGATCATTGTACATGAAGGTCTGCTCGATGTTGAAGTCCAGGGGCAGGTGGTCCTTGTGGAGCTCCATGTGCGACGACACCATCTTCAGCGTGGAGAAGTAAAGGCCGCAGACGGTGCAGCGGTACATGAGAGCGCCGGCGTGCGTCTTCAGGTGGCAGATCATGGTGGAGCGGCCTCTGAAGAAGCGCAGGCAGACTTTGCACTGGTAGGGTTTCTCCCCGGTGTGGATGCGGAGGTGGTAGGTGAACTCCCCCGAGTGGGCGAAGCGTTTACCGCAGTAGCGACACCGGTACCATTTCCCGCGGACGCTTGCTGCCCCGACTCCCCCGTCCTGCCCGGAACTGCTCAGCACCCCAGGAGGCAGGCTGTGTATTGAACCTTGAAAAAACTTATCTGGTATGCTGAAGCTCATTCCCAGCCCCAAACCCACGTTGCTCATTTTAACGAGGCCGCCGACCTCCCGTTGAGAGGAGGAAGACGGAAGGCACTCCAGAGACTGGTCAGCTTTACGTTTGCCAAACCAGCCCTGGCCCCCGACACCTCCACCCCCCCCCAGGGACTCGGTGGTGTGCAGGCCGAGGTGGTACTGAAAGGCAGAGGAGGAGCGGAAAGTTTGTGGACACAGAAAGCAATGCAACTCCTCCACTCCTGCCATACTACCTCCCCCGACTCCGTCTGCCCCGACTCTGTAAGCCCTCAGCGCCGAACGCTCCCTCTCCTTAGCTGCCGCCTCCTCGGCGTGCGCAGTCATGTGTCTGTCCAGCATGGAGCGCTCTACGAAGCAGCGGGCGCAATGTGGGCAGGTGAAGACGGGCAGCGAGAGGTGGGCGAGGCCGTGCCACAGCAGGGAGCACAAGGAGAGCTGCGGGAGGTGACACACGCCACAGCTCAGGCTCTGGGTACACACGTGGCTCAGCAGGTGATCTTTGACCGTCTGTGAAGGAGGTAAGAAAATAAATACGAGCTCTCATCTGCAAGTTAAAGAGTAACTTCATATTCTTACTTTCTCCATGTTACAGTCAGACTTCTGGAACTATTTCCACCTTAATTCTAAAGGTTTTCCTAAATGAGTCGACAGTATACACGCCATATTAGGGCTGCGACTAACATTTATATTTTTTATTATCAATTACTGCCGATACCTTTGTGATCATTTCACAAAGCTCAGCTTGCAGAGACTTGAAACCTTCCCAGAAACTGACAATAAAACCCAATTAATACTAATATAATGGAAGTAAAATTAAAAACTAATTCATTTAAACTCCTTCATTCGCTATACATTTAGTGTTTATTGTTTTATCTTTTATTTTATTCTATTCATAGGTTTTGAAAAGTGCTTTATAAATAAAGTTTATTCAAATTCACCTGAAATTGTGTTTTCTGCAGCTAGAGACTGGCACACCCTTCACCAAGAAACACATGTTAAATGTCCACCGACCTGGAAGTCCTTGTTGAGTGTTTTGGTGCACACGGCACACCGCAGATCGGAGGCCAGTCCCTCGCCGCTGTTGGTCAGCGCCCCCTGTGGTATCGTGTAACTGGAGGCTGTCTGGCGATGGTGGCGCAGCAGTTTGTTTTGGCTGCAGAACTGCAAGTGACACATTTCGCAGGTGTAGAGCTGCACCCCGACGTGTGAGAGAGAGTGGGCGAAACCGGCGTCGCGGTCCGGGAACGAGGCCCCGCACACTCTGCAGAGCCCCAGCTCCGTTAGGTGGGTCTCAGCGTGTCTTCTGATGACAGACGGGTCTGCTGGGAGAGCCACTGCGCAGGCTTTACATGCCAGCACGTTCCCCGTCACCTGGAGGAGTGAAGAGCATTATTATTGTTGTGTGGACTCATGTTTGCCTGAAATAGTTTAGTGCAAATTACCTGGCTGCTCGAGTTCCCTACCTCTCCGTTCTCCACAAACACAAGGTCGTCTTCATCCTCCTCCTCATCTCCCTCCTCCAGGAAGTTCTCATCGTCACTCAGCTCGATGATCTGTCTCCACTGCTCCTCCTCCTCCTCGACCATTGCTCTATTCCCCTTCAGCGCCTCCCTCTCCTCCTCATTCTCTCCCTCCTCCACCTCTCCAAATAACAACAACCTGCCGTCCCTCTGGACGTCCACCACGCTGCCCTCCACTGATCCCACCTGCAGGCTTCCTAAAGGATCTCCTGAGGACGACGTCGGGTCGCAGGCCTCCGCTCCGAGCTGAGCCGAGGAGTCGGGGAAGGAGCAGGAGTCAGACGGTGCAGCCTCGCTGCTCTGAGGCAGAGAGCTTCCTGCGCACTCAGAAACCATACGTCCATCTGTCTCTCTGTCCTCACAGCTGCCTTCTGCCTCCTCTTCCTCCAGCCCCTGCTCAATCTTCAGCTTCAGTGCAGGCCCCGGAGGCAGCACGCCGTCGCTCTGACCGGAATGGTTGCTGGTTAAAAGACAGTGTCCTCCTGGTAGTTGTTGATCTGCTGCCATCTGCCCGTAGCCAATTTGAGACTCCATGTCTTCTGCCTTCAGATGCAGAGACAGAGTCCCAGTGTTAACTTCACGGCTGCTCCTGGCTTGGAAGAGCGGCGAGGGAGCGGCAGCAGGCGTCGGGGCAGCAGACGGACCAGCTGACGAAGACAGAGAGGAGCAGGAAGCGGCAGAGGAACACACCGACGATGCAGATACACCTGTGGACACAACAGCAACAGCAGCAGCAGCAGCAACAGTAACAGTAACCATGCCAGAGTCCAGCATGAGTTCTCCAGGACTTCCTGATTTTACAGACACAGAAGCCTGCAGGTCAGGGAAGGTGGCGTGACAGGCCCTCACCAGTTCACTAACGCCCAGCCTCTCAGCCAGCTCATACAGCACCCCGACATCGATGAGGTCAGTCAAAATCTCCCCCGTGTAGACAAACGTCAGCACCTTCTCAAAGTTGGCCGGGGAGATGAACTCCAAAGAGAAGGTGGCGGTGGACGAGGCTGGAGCCCGGGCGAACAGGTTACGAAAGTACGTCCCCGAGCAGGCCAGCACTGCACGGTGCACTGCGAACGTGCGGTTGCCGACTTGCAAGAACACATCACAGTATTGGCGTGATTGGCGGCAGCGGTTGAGCTCAGCGAGAAGGCCGGCAGCGTGGCCGGGACCCTGCAGCCGGATCCTCATGCCTGCTGCTGCACCTGGTGCACTACAGTCCAACTGCAGGAGCAGAGAAGACAGTCAGTCAGGACAGACGAGCAAAGCGTGTGGTACTGCGACAGCCAGGTTACTTTACTCAAGTAGAAGTAAAAATACTAAATAACGACTCAGATTTGAAAAGTATCTTGTTAAGAACTACTCAAGTAGTATTCGATGCAATGTATTACATCACTGTCTTACATTCAACCAGCTCCTCAACAGGTAATAACAAATGTTGATCATCATTAAAGGAACCAGACTCATGACAACACATGTGCTGTTAAGCACCGTTTAATCTCCTAAAACATATTCTTTTGTCTGACATTTTCAAGGGCAGCGAGCAGAAAAGAAAAGAAAAAGAAGAACTCATTGCTAAAAGCAAGAAGTAGAGTGTCTTACATCTATAAATATGGAATCTGGCCGTTATAATGATAAGATTAATTGTGTACACACACGAGTGCTTTTCCGTGTATAATTTACCAGGAGACCAAACAACTCCCAAGCATCAATACAAAAGCACATAAGTTTGAGCAATGCCAAAAATAATATGCACAAGCGTTTCAGGAATGCAGGCAGGCGAGCATATCTCTTGCTTCCGTGTTCAGCTGACTACGCACATGATTAATAACTAAATGTAAGAGCAGTGGTGTGCAGCTCAATGTAACACAGTTGAGGTACATATATTTTATCGCAAATGCACTCGAGTAAGAGAAACAGTATTCTGCAAAAACAACTATATTTAGTATGATAAGGAAAAATGCTACAACATTTCTTCTCATTGGTCTAAAGTCTTGAATCTGGTACGGACATACTTTGGGAAAGTTATCCAACAGTACAACTTGACGTGAAGGAAAACTTCAATGTCTGTCACTCTGCATATTCAACTTGTTATGAGCTCATAGATACCAAACACTTGACTGTAACGTTTCTGAGGTACAGACATGTCTTATCGTACTATATTTAGTCTTTGTGCACATGAGACTGTTTCAAAAATAAATAAAAGGGATAGAAAACAAACAGTAGACCTAAAGACTAAATATAGACTGATGAGACAAACTCACTTTTCTGCCAAACAGTTTTTGAAAATGTCTTCAGATTTGTGCTAAGACAAGCCCAGGGAACACTTCTATATATCTATATATCTATAGATACACACACACACACACACACACACACACACACTTATACTGAAGTAACGTAAATGTAACGCGTTACTACTTTATACATGTTACTACCCACCACTGGATATGTATCACTTTGGTTGCTGTCTTCAATTGTTAATCGACTTGAAATAATAAACAATTGATTAATTTACAGGTAAATAGTCCGAACATACAGTCTTCCATACACACACACAGCTGGGACATGACGCGCGTGCACATGTGTGTAAGAGCCTTGTTATAAAATACTTTAAAGAAAAGAATAACTATCATTACAGACAGTGATGTAGAAATAAATAAAAAGTTGTGAGTAAACTCACCTACATCTCCATCCCACCAATACTAACACACACACGTGTCCAAGGAAACGTTGAGCTACCAGTTTGTTTTTAAATGTTTTATACTTACAATTTGCATAAACGCGTTGATCCAACAAGAAGCTAACGCAGCTTAGCCATGTTTTTATTGACTCTGTTCACTAAATCCTAGGTTTTACACATTTATTCAAAGCACAAATCATCCTGTTTATAATGTTGTTGCCTCGTTAGTATCAACATGCTGACTTACCCATTTAAAATATGTTTGTAGGTGAAGAATACTCCTTTCGTGTTATTATCTTTTTAGAAGCTAATCTGCTGCTCGTTACAACCCTTTTGATCGGCCGTCGCATTTTGATGACGTATGTCAACACAAGTGGCACTGCCGGTGCCCCCTACAGTCTGAACGAGGTACTGCACTGTGAGTACAAGTTCGACACACCTGTACTTTACTTGAGTATTGACTACATTTAAGGGGTGAATATAATACTTTTTACCTCAAAGTATTTATTTGACACATATAGTTACTTATAGTGCAATGGGCATAAACAAGCGAGTGTGATTTTAATGTATTAATGTGTAAGTATCACTAATGTTGCAGCAGGTGAAGCTAATTTCAAATACTTTATGTACTGCTGGGAAGCTTAATCAATAATAAAAAATCTGAATTTATTAGTATATTATTATTAACTTTACTACTATTACTAGTTACTTTGCAGAAGTAACTAGTAACTAGTAAAAAGTAAAATATTGGCTTACAAAAGGTAGAGGAGTAGAAGTAAAAGGTTAAAAAAACGGAAATATTCACGTAACTCACATTTGTACTTAAATAGTGCCGAGTAAATGTACCTATTTGACCTCTGCTAGCATAAAAAACACTACATTGTTATGCAGCAGACAAACAAAACAAAACACAAAGAATGATCCTAATAATGCTAATTAAAAAAAGTTTATTTTATTCCAGTAACCATTTCTTTTAGCCCATGAGAGATTCACACGACCCACAAAGTGTCAGAAATAAGAACGACACCTGCAACTCTTCATAATTCACTGTAAACTCATGGGATAGACCAACACAACGGTAACATGAACGTGAATATTGTCTTTATGTAGTCGTTTGGCCATCCCAAATGAAACTTTTAACAAACATCCACATGTCTACATTATGTAAAAGCATTTTGTTTACTGGTTTATGCTTTTATGACATGTAGGATAATAAGAAATTATAATACAGACAATGATAAAACATACTTGACATATTTTCAAAACTACCAGTAGAAATCATTTACAAAATTGAGTCTTTGATTTTTCAGTTGTGTCTTCGTTACAGAGTTTAACATTAAGTATGTAGTATAGGTACATTTACAGTATAATAAAACGTCATATCTTTGACCTGTGAATAACACTGACATATTTCATATTCCAAACCATTCATTTTTCTAATCTAAGCAGAATTATTTCAGCTGATTCGTCACTGAAAAACTGTTTATATCGGCCAAACTGACCTTTAAACTGCTGCAACAGGCACACATATCTAACACCATGACAAACTGTAGGTTTTATTTGTAAAGCCAAAGAAAATAAGAGCTGTTTTGGTCCAGTCACAACAAATCTGAATAAAAGTAGCACCCTCGATGTACAGTCATCCGACACAGATCCCTCTCAAACTTGTTGCTTTTCATCATCATAGTTGGATTATTGCACTTCTTCTGCAGGAAGTGAAACGAGAAGCAGTTCGTCTGCTCTAAAATTACAGCTACAAAGTTCTACTTGAGTCATTTTGAAATGAGGTCAACACCAACACAGTATTCCAGCAACATATCTGTCATCAACAAATCGAATGAATATTGCTTTAAAGTTATTTGATATGTTGTTCAGTCTTCAGAAACTACTTTTTGAATCTGTAGTACTACGGTGTAGTCCTGTCATTTCTCTTATAGTGCGCCCCTCTCCAAAGTGTTTTAAAAAGGTTTCTAAACAGTAAGCATCCTCCAGTCGTCCCCAGCCCCTCCTGTGCGGTGGCTCCTTCAGTCCGCGCTACGACACCCGTTTCCTGGCGCTGGTTCGGCCCAGGCTGGTGGTGCTGGACCGGCGGGAGAGGACGGGCGTGGCAGTGGTCGGGGACGTCTCGTCGTATTGAAGCAAAATATCAATGCAGCCTTTGCTTCCGTTTTTTCTGGCCATCTTCATGGCCGTCTGGCCTTGGTTATCTTTCGCTTTCACATCGATTCCATACTGCGGGGGGAGAGAGATGACGTTAACTCAGTAATAAGCTTCAAGGTTGAACATCCTGGTATTTTAGGCTTTCTGCTAGAACATGTTTACATGCTTCAATGTTTAAACTGTATTTTCCTCATTGTGCTCAGAGGATACATATTGCTAAATCTTTAAATTGTGTTTAATCCTGAATAGATGTGTAGATAAGGCAAAGCAGATGCACGAAAGAAAAAGAGGAAACAACGACAGACAGTTCTGCTCTTCTACCTGGAACTAAATTAACCCTGTGGTTCCTCAAAAGGTTCTCGGTCCCCTGGGGAAGCTGCTGCGGTGGAAACACTTTTATCGTCTTCACTGAACTTAATCAGAATTTGAAGAGGAAGGGCACATTCATAATCCACGGAGGGCAACAAAGCAGTTTATCCAGCCATGTGATCTACGTCCTGTTTTATTACCATAAGGAAGTTATGTTTAGGTTTGTTGATTACAGAAACACTTGGTGGAAGGATGTAGCATGGGCAAAAGAAGTTAACATTTCAAGATAGGGCCTTTGCGGAGGTCTGCTCTCTTCGAGTGCCCTTCTTCGCTCTACTTTTCTTGTCATATACTTCCAGCTAACAATGTACAGAGGGGGGACTGTGAAGAATCAAGAAAGGACATTACAAGAGCAGAAAGGAGAAACTCACCCAGACGAGCAGCTGGGTCATGACTACGTCTCCCAGCTGACAGGCAGCGTGCAGGGCCGAGTGAGGCGGTGAAGTGGACCCGGTCAGTTGAGCGTTGATCTGTTTCTTGGTGCTGTGGGCCAGAAGGATCAGCAGTCTGGGCAGATCTCTCTCGGTCACCGCAGACAGAAGCCACACCGGCATACCGTCATCTGTGAGCTGGAGCTCCGGGGGCAGCTGGAGAGGCGGAACAAACGCCCGTTGTTCGTACTTTGCACGAATCCACGACTCTCTTTCCTCACTTGGAAAACAGACACGCACGGGAGGTCCAGTCAGGATTGTGATGAACACATTAATGCATCAATAACCTATATTCCAATCATATAACATACATGTATCTGAAATGACAGGCAATTCTGCATAGCGAGTACTTTTACTTTTGTACTTTTAAGCATTTGAATACAGGACTTTCTGCTTTTACTTAAGTAAAGGATTGGAACCTGTTGCTCTCTGAAAATACATTATTAATCTGAAAAGCTGTTCTGTAGATAAATGTGGTGATTCCCACCGTGTCGCAGTCGGTGTGGGTTTGATCCGGCCCTGGGTGCAGCTCTCCCAGATGCTGTTGGCCATGTGGTTTCCGATGGCGGCCAGGACTTGTGTGAGCTCTCCGGGCCAGTCGTCCAGGTCCAGCGAGCGGACGCGGGAGAGGTGAGTCCCCAGGTTTCTATGAATCCCCGAACACTCGATGCAGATCAACGCGCCCAGGTTGAGACTGGCCCAGGTGGGATCTGCAGGACGGGACAAGAGAGGAAAAGTAACTAAGTACTGCACTTTAGTACAATTTAGAGATACTTGTATTTTAGTTGAGTATTTCCATTTTTCTACTTTAGTACTTTTACGCTGACTCATCACAGAGTATTTCTGCCTTGTGGTATTGCTACAATTACTTAAGTACTTTCTCCCCCTCTGTTGAGTAAATATGAACATTGTGAAATCACCACCGCAGCCGCTGGATGAGGCGTAAAAGCAGATTCATCCTCCAGAGCAAATCTGCAGCTGGAGGATGAGATGGCGACATTGAGAACTCACTTGCTGCTTCACAGTCGACACACAGGCCGTTGCCCTTGGCGTTGCGGATGGCCTGCAGCGCCACAGCCTCGCTCTGGCTGCTCCTCCGAGCCTGCAACACACAAACACACATTTGAATCATTTATTTGTCCACACATTTACTTATAGTACAAAGTATTTCAATCTCTCTGGACCTCTGTGTGAATTAGGGCTGTGTAATGACGATACGATACGTTTCATGATACAATGGTTACGATTCAATATATTGTGATACTGTAAGGGAATTGCGAGAGAACACACCATCCTTTGCATAAAATGATGATATTAATTGCTTGTGCATTTGAATCAAATATCATTTCCTTCGGCTCTACAAAGACAGAGAGACAGAGACCAGGCCAGGCAGAGAGAGGAGAAAGAGGTGACCACTTTTAAAAGTTAAAATGCTGTGATCTCTCTCCTTTCATTGTGCTGAACAAAGAACGATATAGTCATAGTGTATTGTGCAGAATTCAAGGAAATGCAATGAAACAATCTGCATCAGGGGGGAAACCCCAGACTTCCTGTCAAATGTATTGTCCTCACCACTTTTCACAAATCACACCTACACCTCGAGTCCCTGTAACACTCAACATCAAAACACAAGAGGAACCGCTGCCAAAGATCTTTGCATGTAAACATATCTATACCGTACACACACAACATAATGCTGCGATGCTGCAAGTATATCGATATTTTCTTACACCTGCAATGTCTTGGATTATGGCGCGTAGGATAGTTTCATTACATCACAATTATCCATAAACATGTGACACTGCACCATGTGTTTTGATTATAGAGACTCCATCTCTGTCTGCCTCTCTGTCTCTCCTCTCTCCCCCTCCTGATGCATTTCCCAGGAACTCTCCAGACTTGCCATTCTCCATCCGTCCACCAGAGGCTCTCAGATATCCGTCCCAGTCACCTGACTCCCACACACACCTGCTCCTCGTTCCCCAATTACCCCAAAGTCGAACTCAACGTGAACAATGTGCCCAGATTCCATTGGAATTCATTTATTTTACTGCAAAACTGTGTCTTGGCCTTACCACTCAAACACTCATCTTATCTGATGCATCAACAGTGTGTGAGTGTGGATTTGTCAGACATGATTGACAGTGCTGTCATCAGTCACTAAAATTCAAAACTAATGTGGGGTCTTTTAAAGCGTGTGTACCTTGTTTCTGCCGCTCTCACAGGACTGCAGGCTGGCCAGGATCTGGCTCTCTATAGCCGACACCCACGAGTCCCGGTCCTCCAGGCTCGGAGCCTCAAAGTGCCACGTCTGCCCGGTGAACGACACGACGATAAAGTCTGCATTCTCTTCCTCTGCGAGTAAAAGGGGAGCAGAACAAACTCAAGTAAGATTTGCATGTGGGAAAAGATGACACATTTAGCATGAATTAATATAATGGGCGTTATGAATCCACAGAAGGACGTAGAGAAAAACAAATGCGAAACGACACAAAAGAGCAGTTTGATGGAAGGTGAGAACAGAAACATGTTGCTGTTATTACAATGAGTCAAATAAACAACTCAAGCTGGGGACGTCGGACACACTGAAGAGGAAATGTTATTGTAAATCCCAACACAAGCTGACTCAGCTCCATCACGTGTTACCTGTCTTATTAATGTTTCTCAAGCTACCGAAGCTCTTTAACTTCCACATTTTGCGTTTGGCTGCAGAGCGAGAGATAAGCACAGGGAAAGGAAAAAGAAGAGAAATACGAGTACAAGAGTTAAGAAAAGGCTGTTTAAAAATATTCAGAGAAAGACCAACACTAATCCACTTTACATCCTCACACACAAGACACAGAGGCAGAAGACAGAGGCTTAAGGAAAAGGAAAACTGCGTAGGATTATGTAAATAATGTGAATATGTAAACATCATATTTCCGAGTTGTTTATAATAACAATTACAAGAATCAAACATCAATGTTTTTGTGTATTTGAATATTTACACATAAAATAGCCTATTTGTTATCACACTAGTTGCAGCAGCAGTTGTGTTACATCACAGAATAGTTCCTTCTGTGGGGAGTTACCTTCAGCCTGCCCAACGGCTGCATCTCCTTTCTGATTCATGCTCTTCTTCCTCCTGTTCTTCTTCCTGTCGCTCATGGGAGAGGATTGTCCGGGGTCTTTTCCAGCAAAAGGACCGGCTGCTCCTTCAAGGGCGTCTGACATTTGGTGCAAAAATAATGAATCACATGTGTTTTTTAACTGTTGGTAAAAGAATGAAAGGTTTTTATTTCCTGCGCTACATACCAACACTTTGTGCTTTGGTGGACAGTGAGGAGGAGCAGCGCTGAAGTCCTCTGTCTCCACCTTGAGACGACAGACCACCAGAACGATCATCAACCACAGACAGAGTGGCTGGACACAGCTGAGGAACTGGCCGTGAGACAGGAAGTGAACGTTTGTAATGCAGTGTGTCATAGCATGAAATCCTCTTTAGAGTTTTGACGCAGTGGCATGCAGACCGGAAGATTATATTTTCACAGGCAGTGAGCAGGAAGAAAAAAAGAGAATTACATTTTCTTTTAAATATATTTTGAGGTTATGGCTATTGCTGGTGCAGGATCAGCAAAGAGAGAAAGAAAGAAATTGACTGAAGAACAAAACTAGCCTTTAAAGGACAATGAGTGCCTTTTTAAACCTGCATTCTTCAAATAGCCAGCAGGGGGCGACTCCTGATTTGAAAAGGAAGTCAGGTTTTATAGAAGTCTATGAGAAAATGACACAACTTCTCGATTTTAATGCCTCAGTTTTATATCTCAAACACTGGTTTCAAGTCTTCTTCAATACAGAATGATGTTTGTTTGATAAATTATGGAACTTAGAGTAAAATAGAAGATAAAGCAGTGCATGCTTTTTGTGATTGTCACATTTTAAAACCCTATTCCACAAACCAGCGGGTGGCGTCACTTATCTATCAGTCTATGGATGAAGCACGGGTGAAAACACAAATCCGAAATTGGCCCTCTTCTTCGTAGATTGGTATGAAATATAACTATTTAATTTATGAATAGAGTTTTACATCAACACACTGTATGAATTTATGTAAGAGGTTATGTTCTGTGTGACTAACGTCAGCTGCATTTGTCGAACAAAGCACGCACCACAAAACTTTATGCGAATACAGTTTGAATCACTATGCATCCTGCAAACTGCTTGGCTTTAAAATGAAAAATAGTATTAAATAGAAGTTGTGTCTTTCTTTCACTTGCTTCTAAAATAAATGCACGTGTTAGCCAGATCAAGATCTCTATGAACTCATGAGAAATGCATTCTGGGAAAACACTACCACTTCTGTCCACAAGGTCAAATCAACACAAAAGGAAAGTTTCTTGTACCTGTACTGGTGCCATCAGCGGCTGTCGGCTCCTTGCTCAGCCCGTTGACTCCAGGTGCGGAGCCGAGGGGGACAGGTGAGGGCACCGCAGGAATGACGGCTTTCGGAGGAC
This sequence comes from Cottoperca gobio, assembly GCF_900634415.1. Taxonomy (NCBI): domain Eukaryota; kingdom Metazoa; phylum Chordata; class Actinopteri; order Perciformes; family Bovichtidae; genus Cottoperca; species Cottoperca gobio. The sequence continues at coordinate 1,955,050 of NC_041361.1, forward strand.
GTTTCCCGGGAACTTTAACTGTCACACGCAGGAGGTCGATTTCCTTTCCGTGGATGTTCTGCGTGTAGTCCTGAAACAGACAAAATAGCACACGCATGAGACACTCTCACCAGATGATGCAAGAATACTTTTAAAAGAAGAAGTTATTCTTCCTCTTACAAAGACATAAGTTGAGTTCAGAAGAAAGTAAACACAACGCTGCTGCTGCTGCAGTCTGATATGACCTGTAGTCGCTAATGCTAGCCATCTTAAGATAGACACTGTTATGTCACTGACATGTTTACATGGGTAGACGTGCTTTGACTAAAGTACTGCAGCACAATTTTGAGGAAGTTTTACTTCCATGTAATGTTGCTTTGTACTCACAACAGAGCTGATACTGTACCATTGGTGGAAGTACTCAGATATTTTACTTAAGTAAAAGTACAAAATATACTTAAAGTACCAAAATTAAAGGTACTCATTATACAGAGTGGCCATTAATTCAGTATAATATAAATATTTTTGGATTTGAATTATTGTTGCATTAATTTGTAAATGTTCTCATTTGAATTACTTTACATCGGTCTGCTACCTTTCCCCAAAGGGTCAACAAACTCTTGTCTTATCTTAAAACATCATTTATTTGTTGGTTATATTTTATATTATTAATCTGAATCTGCAAAGCAACTAAATGCAGTGGAGTAAACAGAACGATATGTTCCTCTTTACTTGAGTATTTCCACGTTATGCTACTGTAGGTTTTACTGCTGCATCGATGTCTTTGTGGTGTTCTCTTACACTGGAGCTGGAGTGGTAGGACAGCGTGCCATTGTTGGACAGGGTGACGTATTTCTTCTTCCACTCCTTATTCAGAGAGCTGCCGCTTCTCTTCCACAGGATGCTCTGTCAAAAACAACAACCGAGGTCACTCTCTGCTCTTGCAACAAACGGCGCTCTGAATCTGTCTAGATTTAGAGTCGACGCAAAAGAGACAATTTTCTTCAAAGTGGTGCGAGAACAATAGCTGAAAGAATATCGAAAAGAATATATTAATAGAACACCCTTGAGAAAGGTTGTTGTTTCTGGCTGCTTATGTAAGATGTACGGAGCCCAAGATACGTGTATCAGCCTCTGCAGAAAGCCAGCACAAGTTGCAGACCAGCCTTTCTTCCCGATGCAGAAAGGTGCATGAAGTGCAGTGCACATATTTCCGATGATATATCCACAAGCTCTCAATATCCTCTTCGGTTGACTTCTACTAGCAATAATAATAATAAGCAATGCAGTCAAAAAGGGTCTCTATCCATACAACTAAGGACACGGGTCTCTGGTGGCTGCTGGGATAAATGACTTGGCCTTTTGCACGGGCAAAACTATTTAATTATTTCATTTGTGGCAACAAATTTAACAAAACATTCTCTAGACACGTTTATTCCCACCTTGTTGCTGAAGAGAGTTGGTGCATATTATTGTGCTGCATGCAAACTGAAGCATCGTTGATACACTCTGTGTGCTGTTTTGTGATGTTGAACCAAACCTGTTTGAGGGGAACGCTCCGCACGCTGCTCAGGTCTCCTTTAGCATCACCGGACTTCTTATCCGAGTCCCGGTTCTGAAAATCCAACAGCAGGGAGGAGTTTAAAAAAGAGCTGAGTATGTCAGCAGAGAGAGGCAGAGATGGAGCTGAATGAAGTGAAATGATAGTGAGAGATGACGGGAGACTAAAAGGTGTGAGACACCCGCAAGTTGCCAACAACTGACCTTGAAGATGGAGGGCCTTCTGGGGATGCTCTTCAGCGAACGTGAGTTGACACTGCCTCCCCCCTCTCCCTGTGCAACCCGCAGATCTTTGTGACTGATCACAGGGGTGGAGGGGAGGGATTGGGCGTAGCCACAATTTGGGCCATTAGTGGCCTGAGAGGAGGAGCGAGGCGGGTGGATGGAGGACAGCGGGGTCAGGAGGTCAGGAGGCGAGATGGAGAGGGTGAGAATGGGATGAAAGATGAAAAACACGTGACGTATATTTACAAACAAAGTGGGTGATGATCGACAGTGTGAATGTTTCAGCCGCCGATCATCGTGAGCGAGGGGAATGTGATGCTGGTGGAGCTGAGATGGATCTTGATGGTCTTGGAGATGCCGTTGAAAGGTTTGATGGATGACTTTAACTTTGTAATGCATGTAATTCTTCCTCAGATTGAATGATTTCACAGCCCAGAGACACTTTGAATCTGAAGTCATACCTCAGTCATGTTGTCAAAATATACACGTTTTCTTTTCCATGGAAAACCTTTTTAAAGAGGTCATTTTGTCTCTTTTACTCACTGAAATATGCAGAAGAAAGGTGACTATTTTGGTATCAGGACCATTAAAAAATGCTCCTGAAGCTTTATTGAGGTGAGCAGAACAATACAAAACGCTCAGACAAAGTGAGAAAGTACTTTCATTGAAGAAAACACCAGCATGGCAACAGCAACACTTTCATCTGCGTCCTATTTCTATCAGCTCTTATGTAATATCTGTCTAGACAGGACAAAAGATTGTGTTTGCCCAAACAAAAGAACAATAGCAAGTTTCACACCTGAATATGTTCGTATTCAGCGCTCTAATATCAGTGCTCTTCATGAATATAAGCTTTGAAAGATTAAATGTAGTGGATTACACCACTGTGTAATATTATCAATATATATAATCTTTTGTGTTTGTGCTACAAGAAAATATCTTATCATGTTTTTGATGCTTTGATATATAACGGTGTTAGGATGTATACCTGGCCGGGGAACGATGCTGATCCAGGTGTGGAGCCTCCTGAGTGACTCGGGGAGTTGGGCAGAGACTTGCAGGCCTGCAGCGCCGCCTGCTTCTTCTGAGCTACAATCTTCTGGGCAGCTGGAAAACACACGGCACACGTTAAACTAAGTTTCTCTTGGGATCAATAAAGTGTCTGTCTGTCTGTGAGTCTCTGTCTGAGTCTCTCTGTCTGTCTGTGAGTCTCTCTGTCTGTGAGTCTGTCTCTCTGTCTGTGAGTCTGTCTGTCTCTCTGTCTGTCTGTGAGTCTGCCTGCCTGTCTGTCTGTCTGTGAGTCTGTCTGTCTCTCTAAACTGTTTCCCTCCTCATCAAATCAAAAATCTAATTTATTTATAATGTCACAATTTCCACATTTGTGTCAGTGTGCTTTACAGACTGTACAGGTTACGACCCCCTCATACATACTGTATGTGTCATGAATAGTATTCGTCTTGGTGGTGAATCAGGCGTCTCACCGTGTGTTTTTACGAGATACAATTTCAGCCAACTCACCTTCTGAAAACACTCGATCAACGTTGAACCCGTAGGTGGCGCAGGTCTCGTAAAACAGCGAGTGACGCACATCAATACACAGCTGTCTGGCTCTCTGATTCTCAATCACACGAGGGTTGGTGCTACTGATTTTATCTAGGGGTAGAAAAACAACATCAGAGAAAAGAAAACTTATAATAAAAATAATAATAAATTGTATTTATAAAGCGCCTTTCAAAGCTAAAAGCAATCTCAAGGCGCTAATTATGATCAAAAGTAGAGCAGAAAGCCGATATGATTAGGGATGCAAAGGGTCGGAAAATGTCTGGTGAATTTCCAAAGGAAGTAAAGCTCAATTTTGGATTTTTTACTTTTAAAAAGCATATCTTTTAATAGCTTGGGGGGGAATACATGTTAAAGAAATGCTCGCTAGGTCTTAAGAATTTATCGTATTTAATTGTAACCATGCACTGCATGCACAATGCATTCTCCCATCACATGTGCAGCACGCACTACTGCCAACACTACATGCTTTCATTGTATTACTGTAGTGAATATATTTCATTATTATACTTTAGTTAACCAGCAGACGGTAGCCTAAAGGAAAGAACACTGTTTATGACTTGTTAACGACCGTCAGCTAGTTTTTGCTAGCTAGCTGTTACTATGTGGGGTATAGCTTGTGCGTGCTAATTGAGGAGTTCTCTTCGTTCTTAATGTAAAACATTTACTTTAAAAGACTAAGTCATTATTCTGACAAAGCTTCTCATTACATTGCACTGCTGAGTCATTATTTTGAGATCCTCTGTCATTACTTTGACAAATGTTTCTGATTCTGCGACATGGAGCTGACCTTGTGTGCCGACCACTATGACCGGGATGTCCGAGCGGTGTGCACTCAGCTGGCTGTAGAGCTGGTAGAGCTCCTGGAAGCTGCCCTCGTTCTCCAGACTGAAGACCAGGATCACTGCGTCGACCCAGCTGCTGAACTGAAGCAGGGAGATGGAAGATGGATGATGAAGTGTGCAGGTATTACAGTTTTGCATACAAACTCTCTGTCTCACATACACACACACCTGTGCATCAGGTGGTCCAGCTTCTTCCCGGATCAGTAACAAATGACTCTGTCCGTCCACCAGTACTTCCTTCTTATACCTGCCACCTGACGAGGACAATTACTGTTATTCAGCAGCGTGACGGCGGATGAAGCCATATCACACGAAAAATTCTTCTGAACAAAAATTATATGATATGACACTTAGCAAGCAAGAAGCCAAAAATATGTTTTATATGAATTGTTATTTATAAGCCAAACACAATGTTTGATCAGCACTGAACTCAACTGTTAAAGGACCAGTAGTGGAGGAAGTACCAATACCACACTGTAAATTAAAATCCTTACTTCAGTAAAGGTATGTACGTATAATACTTCATGTATTAAAAGTACATTTAAAGTCAAATTTGTGTGTAAAATTCTTAATTTGTAAAGTAACTTTAAGGTAATTGTAGAAAATGTTCTTATATTTATTGTTGTGGAGTTTAAACTACAAATGCCTCAAATGTGTACTCACATACAGTACTTACATTCCACCACTTTAAAGAACACACAATGTAAAAGATTTGCCTAATGTTTCTTACCATCAGTCTTCTCAAGTGCAACATAACTGCCTGTGATGTATTTGTTCACCAGTGCTGACTTGCCGCTTTTTAGACTTCCCAGAATGCCCTGAGAGAAGAGGGAAATACAACACCATGAAGTTCATTCAGGGTCAGCGTGCACGTTCGATCAGTGTATTATATCTAATATCACTCTCAGACCTCCAGTTTAATCTTTAGACTTCCAGCAGATCTGGATTTTAATTTAATTGCTTTATTGTTTTCTTCTTCCATGTATGAACATATAGGTAGAGTAGCAATATCACCTTATAAAGACACTCCTGTCCTGCATTTAAAATGTTACATAAGTAAAACATACATTAAGTGAGAGGTGGAGTAACGTTTTGCCTCACCAGTCTGAGCTCTGGGATGGATCTGCTCAGCGTCCACTCCTGGCTGTTGGCAATATTTACTAGAGAGCGAGAGACAGAGACAAACTGTCAGTGAGGCAGAGACACAGAGAGAGATTCATCATTTTGATTATGTACAGTAAAAAAGGGCAGCCATCATAACGGCCTGTGGGAGAACAATAAATCACACAGCTGCAGCGTGACCAGTCGCCATAAGCACACGTGTGACCTCGCGGGTCGTCTTAATGAATATAACCTTTCAGTCACGACGGGGGGGATCCAACAAGTTGCAGCCACACCAGTAGTTTCCCACTTTGCTCGCCGTGTGACGTACAAAAGGGGCAGCTGTGTGGTGAGTTAGCCTTTACTGGATGTTCAGCTGGCATTCAAAGTCAAGTCTGTGGATTTGAACAGCATATCCCGTCTGAATTCAAATGAACTAGAGCTGCAACTAATGATCATTTCCTCCATCGATTAACCTTTGACTGTGAAATGTCATAAAATAAAATGCACATCACGATCAAGGTGACATCCATAAATGTCCAAAACCCAAAGATAGTTTACAGTGACATAAAACACAGGAGAACCTGGAACCAGAGAAGGTTTGTCATGTTTGCTTGAAAAACGACGATTACTAGATTATCAAACGAAGAACTCGAAACCTCGATGAGAAAACTGAAACCCGGTGAAGCAGCAAGGATTGATGACATGATACAGCACCTGGGACCTAACGCAAAGACCTGTCTCCTATAAATGCTGGATTCATGTATGACGCATAAAGCAATCCCACGTGCACGGAGAAAGGGCCATCATCCCCTTTGGCTTTTGGCCCATCTCGCTCCTCTGCATCACCTGCATCACTACTCCTCATGCAACTCTTAGACTCCAAGCTGAACAAAGATCACATTTACAATTAACTTTCATGAACTGAAAACACTGTGAAAGGGTTAAAATTGTAAGACGAAAATATGGACAACAGCGTGGTAGCCACGCCCTGAAGCACCCGCTGCTTTATCGTCTATTTCACTCTAAATGGGACCGTAATTTACTAAATGAGCATCATGCTGTATTGAAGAAAACTTAAAACTATCGAACCTGAGAGCATAAACTCATGAAAAGATTTAATGAGGTAATAAATAAAGTGAGAAGTCGGGTCATTTTCTCATAGACTTCTATACAATCGGACCTGTCTATGCAAGCAGTGGAGTCTTCAAGCCACTTCTGCATTGGCATTACTTTTCAGAAAACCAAAGGGTTGCCGCTTGGCTGGAATAGAAACTTTTTCTGCAGGATTTCCCACTTTTATCAGGGTTTACACACATTCACCCTCTGAAGGGACGCGCACGCACATCTGCATTTGTAGAACATCCAATAGGAACGCCCTCTATATGAATTTATATGTGATTGACCAAAGTCTCTCGTCAGATTTTCTAATGGCTGAAAACAGAGCCGAGAGGAGGTGAAGTGTAGTTTTCTCTCAGACCTCTTGAATTACAATATACTGAAATTATTATGGAATTGTTTTGCCTAAAACTGCCTACCCTAGCTGTACGGTTACTTCATTGGATTTAAACAAGAAATCACAATAAAACCGTTGGCCGTCGCCATCTTGGCAGTGACGTCATCGTCTAACTCGCGACTAATCTAAAAATGGGCATTGTTGGTGAAATTGCGACCATGCCCCTAATAATGTCTAACTTTAAGTACTATATATTAAAACAGGACCGTTGTCATGAATTAGGAAATAAGCTATCGAGACCAAAACCGTGTTTTGTACGAGCCTAACATGTTTATTTCTGCTGTGAAGTCGGACATTTTAACAAGGGGTTCTATGGAGACCGCTTCCTTTTGGAGTCGGCCTCAAGTGGCCGTTCAATGAACTGCTGTTTTTGGCGTCACTACCCAGCCTCGGTGGCTGCCGCTCGCCACACACACATTCATATCACACAGCACAGTAGTCTAGAGGGGTCGGGTTGCACACAGCTGTGCCAATGTCCTCTCTGGGCAAAGAGAGGTGGCATGCCCCCAATGTGATGTGACGCTCACTCCCTGACACCCAGCTGCAGCTTGAGAGGGAAGAGAATAAAGAGGGAGAGCCTGAGGAGAGACTAAAACTACACTCAGCTGCTGTGCATTAGTTACACCTAGCTGAAACTAAAGCAGTCTAATACAAGGTGAAGGTTATAATGTTCAGTTTGTGTTGAATGTATTTTACATGTTGATTCAACAGCACGATCATTTTTCGAGGATGTAGGTTGTGGTGCTGTTGAACTGCATTGTGTTATACATACAACATTACAATGACAATGTTAACGTGTTGAGCATCTATAGCGTTCACCATCTTAGTTTAGTGTGTTAGCATGCTAACATTTGATCATTAGCAGTAAACACAGAGTACAGCTGAGGATGTCTCTTCAAAATGTTATGCCAATCCATCAATCAGATGTTGAGATATTTTATTGGATACAAGAACATTTGGACCTGACGATGGCACTAGAGGAACAATCAGGGGTCAGTAGTATTCATCCTCTGGGTAACATGCTAACATACAATAGAAAAGGAGGAAAGGAATAAAAGAGAGAAAGACTACAGAGGACACCAGAAGGTTTTGGCAGACTATCGTAAGTGTGACTGTGCTTAGTGTCCTTCAAAGACGCATGATGATTAAACTCCAGCCTGCTTCTAAATCTATGGAGCGTCCAGGCCAACACCGCACAGATGCAGCCGGTGATGATGTGCTTCAGACGATGACAAAAAAGGGCTTACATACGAGCTGCCGCTGCAGGCATCTCTGTGGGAAAAAGGGCAAGTCCTACCACACACACACACACACACACACACACACACACACACACACGTTTGTGTATCTTTGCATGAGTCAAAGCTCTCTTTATGGCCTGCTGCTGTTGCCCAAAGTGATCAGACAGGGTGATCCTTCTGCTGCTTCGACACACAGATTTACACAGAAAGCCAATTATCCACACTCCCTGCTCCCAACCAATCGTGTGTGATCCCCTCTGCAACCCCCCCCTCCCCGACACGTCGCCTGTAGCTCACATAACTGCCAAATTTATAACTTAAATCTTTTTTGAGAATTTTGTCAGAATCCTCTCAGCCTGTGTTTCAGCGCACACACAGTCACACACACACAGTCACACACACACACACAGTCACACACACACACACACACACACACACAGTCACACACACACACAGTCACACACATGCACTAACACTGTCTCCTCCTCCACCCTTCTGTTTCATCAGACTCTGCCTCTGTAGCAGCAGCAGAAGCAGCAGTCCTGCCGGTTGCCATGGCAACACTTCCTCCTGCCCTCAGTACAGTGTGTATGTATGTGTGAATGTGTGTGTGTGTGTAGGTGTGTGTGCGTGTGTGTGAGTGTGTGTGTGTGCAGTCGGCGGGGCTAGTCTCACTACATCCATGTGTAACAGTGTGAATACACGATGAGGGAATGAATACATAAAACACACACACACACACACACACACTCCCACAGGCTGACACCCGCTCTTTCTTTTGAGCAAACATGTTTGTGAAAGAGATGCGTTGTTGTACGCTGCAGCCGTCGACACCCAGCGAAGAGAGGGTGAAATAAACAGCGATGGCAACTCAACGATCCTGAATCTTAAAATGAAAGCTTTTGACATGATGATGGAATTTAAATTGAATGTCTGAAAGAGACAAAGACAAGAGTGAGAGGGAAGGAGAACATGTAGTGGGTGGAATATCAAAAACAGGATTATAAATGTTTCTGATTGGCTGTGGATGCACACTTCCCTTTTTGACGTGGGCGAACAAATATGTCTTTCCCTCTTTACGAAAATAAAGCCGAAGCTAAAAATTAACTGGAGCGGTGCAATCCATCCGTGATTACGCCACCAGCTCTTCTCCCCTTTGGCTTCATTATGAGATTTAAACCCATGCTGGGACTGTTTAAGTGGGTATGTGTGAGTGCAGAGATTACCCCTCCAGCGGTGTGAAATCTGCCCGCACTCTGAGGGGAATTAGATTAAAACTGTCCAAGATGATTCTATTGTCGGTTCTCACATCAAAGAACTTCATCTGTCGTCAATTTGGCTTTGTGAAAATGTTTCTCGGCACGTGACAATAGTATAGCCTGTAAATGTATTCTGTGTGGGGGTTCTTTTAAAAACATCAACCCCACCCCGAGTCATTTTAAATGGATGCCTGTGCACAGATAAAGGAGCTACATGTCTGATAATGGTCTGTGGTGGTGGATGTCAACATGAAGCTCTAGAGGTGAAGAGGTGACAGTGATGTGTTTGTGACCTCCTACCTTCCTCCTCACTGGAGTCTCTCTGTATATAGACCGGTGGCGCTGAGGAAGATGACCCCGCTGCCCCCGAGCTGCTCTTTGTGAAAATGCCGCTGATGAACTTGAGCATCTTTCTGTCTTTGGCGGAGCCTCGATGGCCCTGCTGTGTCTGCTGGGCCTCCCTGGTCAGCCCCAGATCTTCCGAGAGGCTGTTCAGGTCGCTGTTATCCAGTGTGCGGCTTTTACCTTTTCGTCCTGGTTTGTTGCCCTGGTGAGCAGGTGCAGGTAGAGAGGCAGAACCTGCCTTTAGTCTGTCCTTCCTTGGGATATCTCTCATCACTGCAGCCATGCCACCTCCGATCTCCAGAGGTATTCCAGCTTGAGCTTCATCCCGCAGGTCCCTCCATCCGTCGGGCCTGCTGGCCTCGGCCCATGAGGCCCTGCAAGGGCCTGGTGAGCGCGTCGGCAGGCGGGAGTCCTTCCGGTCCAGGCTCTGTGCTGAGGTAGGGCTGCGCTCTCTACCGTCCCTGGAGTCACGCCCGCGGGTGGCCACACTGCTGTGAGACTTCAGCAGACTCACAGGACGCTGTCCCACCGGACGGATGGCGAGGCTGGTCCTGGTTGGGGTGCGAATGGGCTCCACCACCTCTATTGGAGGTGTTGTGGTCAGTGATGGTGACCTGCATTGCTTTGCCTCTGGGGTGGAAGGCGTCTTCTCAACTCGTGTTAAGTCAATCTCTGCGGACTTTGTCTTCTGAATTGTCGTTCTCTCAGCCGGTAAGGGGATCGAGAGGTTGCACGGTGGCTTTTCACTCCCTTTGCTCGGGACATCAACAGTGGAGGGCAGTTTATCCTCCAGAGGGCTGAGGGGTTTTCTCTCTCCATCTTTCAGTTCATCAGTTAACTTGCCCTCTTTTGCAATAGCAGCATCCTCATCTTTTTGTGGATGTCCAGCTCCATTCGCAGCCTGTGCTTCACCTTCAGCCTCCACTCTGGCCCCGGCCTCCTCTCCTGCCCTTCCTCCAGGCCCGGCCTCCACCTCCTTCCCCTGGGTGCTGTTTTTGGCCTCCCCTCCATTCTCCTCCACAGCCTCTACCTTGACCAGGGTGAGGGAGATGAGGTAGGTGGTGCGTTGCTGCAGGGCGCCGCCTCCGCTCATGTGGTCAGGCTTCAGTGGACACACAGTAGATGAATGAAACCAGATAGAGCGACATGAACGACTGACGGTCTGCCAGCGTGTTGGGATTTGAGAGAATCTGACTGCACGTCTGAGACAAAAAACTTACATGGAGGAAGATTAAGTTTCTCCTTTGAAGATACAACAGCAGAGCGGCTGTTGGTTTCATCCATCCCCCAAATCCCAATTCCTTTTTTTCGGATTTGAATTTCAGTCACGGATTTCTTCTCTGACTGTAATTTTCAATTCTCTGCGATACAAAAAGAAATCCACCATTCCTGACAACCTTCAGCACACTGCCAGTGCAGTCCAAGGAGCTCTTTTGTTCCTAGAAACACCCAATTAAAATCTATCCACTGCATATGTATGCAGCCACTGAGGCAAATGAATCTTCATTATGGTGACTCATTCCTGATGGTAATTATTTACTTGACCTTAATTTTGTGTGCAGCAACACCATCTTATATGTTGCTCAGTCCATCCTCTTCACTCAGAGCAAAGAAAAATTCAATTCAGATTAGCAACTGCCCCGCATCATACGTCATCAAAAATGTGATCAACAGCAGCTGTAACGTGAAAAGGTAAAGTCTTTAAAAATTAATCAGTGTCACCCTAAAGCAGCATGGCACAGCACACCCCAGAGCTGTATGCAATCAAGTCCAGATCATGGGCTCTCACTGCGAGCCACACATGTGTGTTGACAGCAGCATCCATTCAGAGAGCGCAGCGGCAGGCAGCCTCACAGAGACGCACGGGAAGGACATTGACGAGGGCTGAAGGGGATCAGGAGGAGAAGCCAACAGAAGCCCGCGCGGATATCTGGAGATGCATGACCGAGTCAGGGCGCGTCCGGCCATCACGCCCCTCTCGATGTCTACCGGGCTGCCTGTGTCCTCTGAGCAGCATCAGGCGTTGAGCATGACAACACAGAGGAGCCGCTGAGGCGAGTCACTGCTCACAGCTCCCCGATAGAGACACCGTCGCACAGGTTCAACGAGTCCTATCACACACACATACGCACACCCTCACACATGCACAGCTCATACTCTGCGTTTCTCTCTCCTGTTCTCACCAACACACTGATAGGAATCTTCAATGTCCCTCCCTCTACATGCCCCTCCTTGTTCCAATAGGCAATCCATACAATGCAGAAGGATCCTGCTTCTCTTCTTTCCCTCCTTTATTTTCTCCCTCCCTCTCTCTCTCTCTCTCTCTCTGCTGCTCCTCTCAGAGTGTGCAGGGTCCCTGCTCTTTATTGCTCATCCCTCCCATCCCCATCCCCACACCCATCATCCCCTCCCCTCCATCTTTCTCCCTGCGTGCAGGAGAGGAGGGGGAAGGAAGCGGGTAACGGCTGGTGGTAAAGCAGCAGTGCACACACAAGCTGGACCTGCTAAATGAGGGGAGACCGCAGGGAAAAAGATCAGCGACAGGGAGAGGAAAGCAGGCAGGGTTAGTCAGGAATGACAAAAAAGATGGATGCATGTTTGTGGAGGGAAAAGGACACTACAGGGTGTCTGCGCCCTGTCTCATTTATACAGCTGCCGGAATACTTTCATCAAGAGCATCCATCTGTCTTCAGCTGTCTGTTTGTGTTTGTGTGGTGGATAAGTGTGTGTGTGTGTGTGTGTGTGTGTGTGTGTGTGTGTGTGTGTGTGTGTGTGTGTGTGTGTGTGTGCGTGCATGTGGCTCCTCCTCAGTAGGAGGCTTGGCTTGTTTGTTGCTAAGGTGTTACAATCTTCCTGGCTCTGGTGGCACAATCATCATCTCCTCCATGTCCTTCCTCCTCCTCCTCCTCCTCCTCCTCCTCCTCCTCCTCCTCCTCCTCCTCCTGTGGTACATTCTGTATCGCAATCGCTCCCAGGATCTCTGTATCAAAATGGTGTTTCTCTCTGTGTGAGTGTTTCATTGTGTGTGTGTGTGTGTGTGTGGTACATGTGAGTAAAAGAGATTTCCTGTGAGTGTATTGATCTGTAGTCTATTGCTTACTACAGCATGTGTTCATTAGCAGAAGTGGGTAAGCTCTGGGCTCACAGCATGAAGCAGAACATATTGGACATCAATAGTTGGACTACAGAATGCAAACACATATATCGCTATTTCTGTGTGAATACAAGATAAATCAACCCGAACACAGCATAGCACATTATTGGATATGATGTATATTATTTAGATTTAGATACAGTCACTCATACAGTCAAAAAAGGCTGCAACTTTATACATTTTGCTAATATTTTCTCAATTAATTGATTCATCGTTTGGTCCACAAAATATCAGATATATAGTCGGAAAAAATGTCCGTAACAATTTACTATTGGTAAAGTTTAGTCCAATCAACAGTCAAAACCCCAAATATATTCCATTAATTTAATACAAGAACAAATTCTCACATTTGAGAAGCTGTGAGATACAATATTTGTATTTCCTTCTTGAAAATGATCTTAAACAATGATTTGATTGTCAAAATAGTTTAAATAAAATACATTTTCTAATCGACTATTCGACTTATCGAAATTATAATGTAGGAAAAACTGCTGCAATTATGCTGCGTGCAAGAACAGAATCACTGCAGCAAACATAATTATACATCCATCACTTTTATTATTACCGGGTGTAATTTTTGCTAATCACTCTCTGATTAAAAAATAAAAATCCTTGATGTGAAATCAGAGGATGCATTTCCCCCCAGTGCACCAGTCTCAGCCTCCCACCATCATCCCATAATATACGATCTGACTGCCCACCTGCTCAGCCCGCCCCCCCCCCCCTCCTTGCAACAGTCGGTGAGAGGGCAATAACTACTCTCACTGAATACAAAAGACCTCTGACAACCAACTGCCTTTGGCTCAAGGGGAAAAACACACGACCTGAGAGAGGACCGCACCCTCCAACACAGAAGAAGAGTCATAAATAAAAGCTCAGAGAGGTAAAAATCCAAACACACTATCAGGGTGAGTGACGTAATACATGTGTGAAAATCAATTTTTAACAAGAAGCGAGAGACGTCTGGGTGAGTTAAAGTGCACGTCAGGGTGCTGCAGCTCGCAGTGCTGCACAGTGAATCTAATTATTTTTGAAATAGACACCCCCATATAACGCAGAAAATCTTTGGGCAGGCACTTTTTTAGAAACACTGTGAAGATGCACACACACACACACACACACACACACACACACACACACACACACACACACACACACACACACACACACACACACACACACACACACACGCGCGCATTGACACCTATGGGCGGGTGCTGTCAGATGGACACTGGCCAAGGGTAGTGGTCATGCAGGGTGATTTTTCATTTCTGCTTCAATCTTCCCCCCCCCCCCCCCCCTCGCTCTGCTGCCACGCTGCAGTGAACACCACCAGTCAGATTCACATTTAAATGTCTTCATTTAGCTCCACCTCTCCCCTTTTCTCCGTCTCCATCCCTTTACTTTGACACACAGTCAGTCGACCACATCCCCCACGCTTATTAAGTCCCCCCAACAGTGAACTCTACACTCACAGACCCAGGCCCCCATGGAGGATACACTGACTTTCATCCTCTCTCCAGCAGCCTAATTATACAGAAACAATATTCAGCTGAATGTTTTAACACATAGTGGATGTGCTTTTCAAGCCAGAGCCTGAAAAGACCTCAAAGCTAACTGAAAATCCATCGGGGGAGGGGGGGCTGATTGACCTTCATTTCACACACAATCAGTGGAAAGAGTGAAACCGCTAATGAACAAACGGTTGTAATCAAAAGGTTAGCTGGTTATTTCGTAAAGTTCTTCCTCACAATCGGACCTCACTGCTTGTGTACTTTACGTGAGCATTTCCACTTAATGCAGCCGAATACTTGGACTCTATCACATACCAGAGGGAAATGCTTTACTTTTTATATAACTGTGTTTGATTTGGTGTATTTGTGCATTAAGAGAAATTAAAATGGAAAAATAAGAGCAAATATTGAAAGAAATAACTATTATAAAAAATCTTATATAATAAAAAACGTGTACAAAAAACTTAAATATATATACATATATAAAATACAAATGACAAATGACCATTAAAAATGATGTACAGTATATCTAATTTAATAGTAATAATAGACAAATTATAATATTGTGTTAATAATCCAGCAGATAATAAATATACGTTATATACAGTTATGATTACAGACTCTCTCCACCTCCATACACTCATATTTTGATATTTAGTAATTTGCCAAAAAAGAGGAATAAATAAATAAACAAAGCATTGTTTATTTATTTATTTAAAAAATAATTATATAGATATCAAATAATATTGTTATCCTGAATTATTTTGGCCACGATAATCATGTATATATATAATATGTAATATGATATTGTGACAGTCGTATGGATGCATTATAATAGAGTAACGGCTGCACATACCCACACAGGTGCTCAGGTTTGGTTTATGCTGTGATTTATGCAGCATAAAATAAGTATGAGTAGCCACACTAATAAAAAGACAAAAGTATCAACAGTAAAAAGTACCACTGGTTTAACTTTTTACAATTCATTGTATTTTATATATTGTTTTTTTAATGTAAAATATTAATCTAGAAAGTAACAACTCAAACTGTCGGATAAATGTAGCTGAGCAAAGATTTCCCTGAAATATTGTGGAGCAGAAGTATAAAGTAGAATAAAATGGAAATACTCAAGAGTACATCGACATTGTACTTAAGTACAGTACTTGAGTGAATGTACTTAGTTACTTTCCATCACTGGTAGACAAAGGATTGTCTTGAATGCAGTACTTTTACACGTAAGAACGTATTCTTACATTCGTATTGCTACTCTTGCTTAAGTAACGGATTCTTCACTACTGGACGTCTCCTGTGCGTCATCTACAGAACAAGTGTTGTAATAGTAACACATTGTGTCACATTAACAAGAAAGGGTGGGAAGTGCAGACATGAGGAAATTATGTAGAACTGATCAGCTTCACATGTAAAGCCTCCGTTTGTCTGAAAGGAAGTGGTTTTGAGGGCAGTTGCAGATTGGCAGACAGGAAGTAGGCCGCACAGCAGGTTTCATCCTGCTGCCATGGCAATGGCTGCTGAGGGATGTTGCCATTGGTTGCCCGTGTCCAGAAACGGACTGATAATAAATAAATGGCGGATGGCAGGAGGTGAATCTTTGCCGTCAGAGTGAAATGAGAATGAAAATGAACTGCGACTTCCCCTAAAAAGACACACCGACACAGGAAGCACAGAGGAAGATATCAATCACCTACGCTATCATGTTCCCCGAACGCTAATGTTGATGACAAGATCGACTGAACTGACTGTAAACCTGCTTATGATATCAAGAAATGCATTAAAGTGAGCGCCCTGAGGGTCAGACTACTATTCCTACACCTTGTCGATAAGAACTTTAGCATCCGTTACTTTAGCATACTGTACTTAGTAATGCAGCTAACAAGGATGAGCTTACCTTGAATGCTGTGGAGGTAAACTTTAAGACCAGAGCGCAGCTGTGGATTGTCGACTCTTTCAAACTGCTTCGAAAGTCTGTTGATTGCACTCTGGATGGATTCATGCCTCTTGATCTCGGCTCTTATTGCAGTGGAGTTTACTGATTTGCTGTTGCTGTTCATCCTGACACATGGATCTCTTTTTAAACTGAAGCTAAAGTGCCTCGCTTCAGCCCATTTGAACTCCTGGC
Source organism: Cottoperca gobio (assembly GCF_900634415.1). Taxonomy (NCBI): domain Eukaryota; kingdom Metazoa; phylum Chordata; class Actinopteri; order Perciformes; family Bovichtidae; genus Cottoperca; species Cottoperca gobio. Next base: position 1,971,486 of record NC_041361.1, read on the forward strand.
GTGTTGGTTCCCACAAGATGAACACGAACTTTAAGGCACAGAACAAGATGCAGCGGTGCCTCAGGGTGTCTGTCTCTCTCTCTCTCGTTCTCCAGACCACAAAGTCAGCTCACGACAATACGTGTCTCAGTTTCCTCTGGAGGTTTGAATTCACTTCCTTATTTCAAACCATATTTTTCGCTACACGGCAGCTCTGACTGCTGTGGTGGCCACACCAGTGAAAAGGTGCTGTAGGCTGACATTTATCTCACCACTTCTCTTCTAATAAAGACACAATAATATAAAAACATTTGAATTATGACACTGTGATCACAGTTGATGTGTTGGAGAAGACACACTCTTCTCTTAGCTGTGAAACATCCACTGCTGTCAGACATAGAGAGGATATCAGTACAATACCGTACAGTGCTGTCATAGATCTGCCGAGACTTTCGACAGGCGACGCAAAAGAAAATTCAGTTTCAGTTGTTACGATACAGGATACAGGATCCTTTAACCTCTTCAAACCTCAAATATATAATCCAAGCGAAACAACCTGAGGGTGAAATGTGCTCTTTTATTGAACAGCTGTTATGTGAGGTCACAAGTAGACAGTGTCTTCATTTTCACTTTCCCAAGAGGTTGAGATCCGATGATTTCTCATTTGTTTTTGTGAAATCTTCTGGTCACTAACAGTCTCCCATTCAATATGAGGAGCTCGATGTTCCACAGCAACAGGATGTTAGAGATTACATTGTGCAATTGGTTAGAAATCAAATTTATGAGGAATAAATGACTGATAATGTCAAACAGAGCTAAACGTTTCTCTGTTTTTCTTTGTCATGCTGTATCACAGATGACTCCCTGATGTATTGCCAGGCCTGTTGTGTAATCATTTCGTGTCCTGTCATCACCACAGAGAGCCTGCTGAAAATACTCACTGTGCTTACACAGAATGGAAATCCTGTTTGCTAGTCCTTTATATCATTTTCAATGTTTAAATGTTACTTTTATTATTACTTTTATTTATTTACAATATTGAACTCACAACAAGTGCATCATTCCAAACTCAGGGTGTGGTTAAATCTATGCTCAAGGTACAAGAGAAATACTGTAAATCAATATTAAATTAAATTATAGATAAATTGGACTACATAAGGCTGTATAAATTTACAGCTTTGGAGTTTGTGCAGTGTTTGGGTGTGTCCAAGTAAGACACACGTATATGATTAAGTTGAGTTTCTGTTTTGCAAATTTACTGGTGCTGTGTTTCTTCTACTTTTGTTTTGTTTGAGGTCACTTGCCAAGGTTGTGCTGATTAAGGTATGGACACCTGTGACTATACTCATACATACACTTTATTTCCACTTGTAACCCCCATCACCATGTTTAAACATCAATTCCCACATGCTAAAAGTAAACTGGATCATAAATAAACAGGTTGGTGGTGAAGTGCAATCCAAAGCACAGCAAAACAGGGTCGAGCTGAACAGATTAGGTAGATATAATGGATGTTTCAAACATATACCAAATTATTATCATTATAATTAAATACAAAATCCTTCCAGCTTTGTTTTCTACCCTAAAAGCATGACATATGGGTGACACGCTGACGTCACATGCGGTGTGACGTCATCAGAGACGCCCTCCCCGCTGACCAGAAGCATTTGTGTCCAGACGTTGAGCGCTCCGGAGAGATTTTTTATTATATTCATCTTTATTTATACATTAGCCGATAGAGGTTTTTCGAATATGGTCTGTGGCGGTTTCACCTGTTCCAAAAATGCGCTTTGTTCCCTGAATGTGGTTTACATGGTGAGTGTACAAAATGGATCATCATGCTAACCTATAGCTAGCTACGTTAGCTTAGCTTCACTAGCTTCTGAAGGAACGTCAGCTAGCTAGCAATTTTGCAACGACGCGGAAAGGTTACTGATTTCTCCTTTACTTAACATTCCTCTGTGTTTACTTTGCAGCCGAATTAATGGTATGGACTAATATATGTTTTGTACATATGTAAAAAGTTAGTCATTGCTAGTGTACGTTAGCTAACTAGACAGGTATGTAGAGCTTTTAGTTAACTGTGGTTAGCCTGTTATCGCCATTATGTGTATGAAAGCTACCGTTAGCTGGGAAGCCAGCTGACCCCCCCTCCGTGTGTTTGTTTGTCTGTCAGTCATGTGAGTTGTTGTAGTCAACATGTTGGCTTCAGCTCAGCTAACAGACTCTCCTTGAACTAATGGTTAAACTGATCATTGTCAAACCCCCTGTGTGCCTTGTGTTAGTGACATCTATCACAACAGTCCTGTAGTAAATATGTCCATTTCTGAAACTAAACATTGGGAAGACTAGCTAAAGGGAGATTAGATTTAATGATGAATGTTAAAGCTGTGGTGTTGTGTTTTGTAACATTGCTTCCCCATGTATGTCAACATAAAAACAAGCAGTTGTCTAAAGCGATGGGATGATTTTAAAACGTCATGCCATAATAATATCCAGATAATCATCAAAATATGCATAAAGCTCTTAAAAGGGCACCAACACATACTGGAATTAAGTAACGCATGTTTTTATTGCGTCACAGATCACACACACACACACACACACACACACACACACACACACACACACACCTATTTTTAGTGAAAAACAAACAATCAAATAAAGTAATCTTAAATCCCCTGTACATAAAGGATAAAAACAAGTATTATCATTCTACCATGATAACTTCTAGACAGTTTTTTTAAGTCTCTCGTGAGGATATTCCAAATTATCCCTATAATTGAAATTCAGGTCGTATTGCAGGGCTGTTGCATTGCGTAATATCGTACAGCCTTACATTACTCATGTGTTCACCCTGTTGTTACCAATTTGTTGTTTTTCCAAACTGCTGCGCAACAATTTCCCTGGAGATAAATACAGTCCTTATCTTAATGGGCTAATCTTTTCAGCTCTACACAATAATATAACAAGGCATTACAGATTAAAAAAAAGACAGGTCAGTTAAACATTAATGTACTGTTGCCCACTGACATACATCGACCAATAACACTGAGCAAATGCCAGAGGAAGGGAGTGCAAATAAAACTAAAATATAAACAATAAGATGATCAATAAATTGCATAAAACAAATGTTCCAAATTGGTCGATAAATAAAATGTTTTGATCTGTTTTTAAGTCTTTTTTTCAAGCCAAAATACCAAATATTTAATATTCCAGCTTCTCAAATGTGATGATTTTCTTAATTTCTTTATCTTTTATCATAAAAAAATGTATTTCTTGTTTTAAACTGTTGAAAAGACAAAAAAGAATATACTCTTTATATACTGTAACTTGTTTTTTGTTGAGGAAATAACCGTTTACCGTTTTTGCTTTCAAGTTGAGTCAAAACCGTCTTGATAGTGTTAAAAATATCTTAATTATGTCTCGCTCCTAACTGCTGTCTAAATCCCTTTTAAGTCTGCAAAGGTACGCACCTTGTGAAAGACATGGGAGTAAAGGTAACATTGCATTGTTTGCCTCCTGTTGTGACACACTGGTAGCCACTCGACTTGAGACGTGACCAACCCACTCAGAAAACTTTAGAACATGTACACATGCCAGCAATCATGTTGGGAGCTGAGTCACGATCTGTCACGAGTGTGATGCTGTAGTCGCTGTGTAGAATCAGAGCAGTGACGGCAATGAAAGAAGACTTACAAGACAAATAGTCCCTTCATGTGTAATGTTTTTGTCAGCTCAAAGGTAAAGGGGCAAGCACATTATTTTTGTCTCGTGAGCTACGTTCGCTTGTTTCTTTCTCTGTGACTGTTGCTGTGCTTCACCTGCATTATTTAGTTAACATCATAGAGCTCCAAATCCGAGATCCTAGACCTACTTGTTTTAAGTGTTTTTAAAGGACAACCGGTGTTTGTGGTAATCAAAACGTGGTAGCATGACCGCGTGATGTGCTCAGTCCCATCAGATGCACGTTACCTCAGCTGACTCAGGTTAACTTCCTTCCCTCTGCTCCTTTCCAGCTGGTCGGGCTGCTGCTGATTGGAGTAGCGGCATGGGGGAAGGGGTTCGGCCTGGTGTCGAGCATCCACATCATAGGAGGGGTCATCGCAGTGGGCGTCTTCCTGCTCCTCATTGCTATTGTTGGCCTGATCGGAGCAATTCACCACCACCAAGTCATGCTTTTCTTTGTATCCTTTCCCCTTGTTGGCGTTGATCTGCGGAGGATTATCGGCTCAGTCGTTGATTTAGAATTGTGGTTGTGTCTTCTCCATGTTTTTGCACCATTGCTTCTTTGACTTTCCTCCCCAGTACATGGTCATTCTTTTTATCGTTTTCCTGTTCCAATTTGGAGTTTCCTGTTCCTGCTTGGCGATGAACCGCGGGCAACAGGTGAGGAAACTCTCGTCTGCGTAAATAAAATGTTTACATTTCTGTGACTTTTAACAGGAAATTAATCTTCAATTTATTTGTCTTATTTGCAGGAGGCACTTCTGAACTCCACTTGGGGAATATTGGAAAACAAGACCAAGACAGACCTGGAGATCCAGCTGAACTGCTGTGGGCTTCTAAACTACACCGCCAGCCGGGCACAGTTTGATTTGGACTTGCAGAACTGCCCCGCTGTGAGTCTTAAGATATCAAACTTTTCACTGCAACATCAAAACAAAGCTAGAACTGTGCAATTGCAGACATGGGTTGTTGCATGATGAAACAAAACGAACATTCAGTTTTATTCAGGTTATTTATGGTGTTCTTTAGATAAAAGGTTGAATCATAGAAAGATAATGCAGTTTCACTGTTTTTACTTCCTGTTACACAAGCTGCCCTACTGAATACAAGTGACATAAGCATTTCCCTTAACCAGGATAAGTTAAAAGTAGTCTTTTCTCTAGTTCTCAGAATAGATGATGGTAACGAATACTGGCCGAGCTGACACACCGTGGAGCCGTACTGCTGAAGACTAAAGGCCTTTTCTTCTCTTTGTGTGTTTTCCCTCCAGTTATGCAAAAAGAACATTAGCTGTTACACCTGCGGGGATAAGATGCTGACTCATGCAACAGAGGCTCTGAAGATCCTCGGGGGCGTCGGGCTCTTCTTCAGCTTCACAGAGGTGAGTGTCCAGTCTCCAAACCAACATCTGCTAACCATCCACTCCAATACTAACCCTAACCCAACACCAGAGTCAAACAGAATAAATAAACAGAATTCAAATGTTGATTTGTAGAATTTCAACTTGATAAATGAAGCTCAGTTATTAACTGTGTTATACAACATAAACTGTTTGCAGACAGTTACGAGACAGTGAAGTAAACTGTGTGAAATATTTGTCCTCTTACCAACAGAGTTTAGTGACTCTGAATGAAATGATGTACGATGCTGAGAGCAAAATGCCAGCGGGGAATAAACTGCTCAGTGCGGAGAAAATAGGAACAAGACTGATTAGCACTAGCATGTTCCCGGCTGGGTAGTGTGTTAATAACAATAACAACAATAACTTTCTTTATATTTCACTTTTAAAAACACAGTATTTATACATATACCATATTTACACAACTGAACTGCTGCGGCTCGATGCACGCGTGTGGCGTCCACACTTACAGCGCTGCTGCTCCTTTCTTTCTACTTCCTTTCATACTGGCCATCAATAAACTAATGTTTAATTCAATTTTTATTAGTAATGTCATTTATATTTTTTAGACCAAAAGAGGTTTAGAGATGTGTTCTCACTTGTAAATAATAATATTAATAATCCACAATTAAAAGCCGGTATTATTAATCTATTGGAGACGTGCAAGTCATGCTAATATTTCAGAATAAAAGCCTTGTGTTAACAAATGAGACTTTGTCCACTAAAGAAGCTAGAAGGGGTTTTATTTTGAAACGAACAGGAAGTGTTGAGTTAAAGATGGTCTGTGACATGTTGTTCAGATATAGATGTTGAAAGTGTCGTAATGTTTCTGGGATGATGTTAAAAGAAGAAAAAAAAGTATCTATTTTTGCTGTGAACCACGTGGAAGAAATAGGAGACCCCTTAAATCTCTAGATGCGCAGCCCAGCCGCACTTCTCGCGAGGGCTGTGTCGCTGCTCTTACATGTTAACATGAGCGGCGAAATAAAAAGCAAGATGCTCTGTGATGCACAAGAGCTCCTCACACAGGCAGTGTGGAGCAGGCGTAAGCGAGAGAAGATTGAGGTATGCACCAGACGTTCCATGTTGTCCCCTGAAATTGTAGATTAGAGTTTCGTAATATTGCTCAACATGAAGACTAAACGATGTTCAAAGTTCAGATGTTAGTCTAAAAGGATTACATGATTCTTGGAGTATTGATGTTAGCTGTTTACTGTGAGGAGTCACTACATCAACAAGCTCATCTCGCGATGACGTGCTGCTGAATGTTCTCATTTATTCATTTGTCCTTTTTATGTCTCAACAGATCCTGGGAGTGTGGCTCGCTGTGCGCTACAGGAACCAGAAGGATCCACGGGCAAACCCAAGCGCTTTCCTATAGTCAGTCCCACCTACGCAGCGCTTTCGATGCCGTTTCAGACACACTGATACACATAGAATCATGCACATCTAGAGGCGGACACGCCGGCATACAATACAATACCACCCCAACCACTACAACACAGAATGGACGAGCGCACGCAGCACCTAACATACACTGAGAAACAAAACACGCACACACTTTCACCTGAGACTGAGAAACTACAACAACCTGTCCAGAAATGTTGCCAGAGCTCCAGCTGGATACTTGTGTATGAAAGGATAACTTGTAATACCGAGAAGTGTGACTTGTTGGTATCGCGACCCAGCCTTGATTTGAGTACCAGATTTCCTGCTAGTTTCCAACTATGTAACAAGGAATGAGACATCTCTGCATGTTTCCTACGCCTGCACAGACAAACGGCCTCTTTTGTTGATTCGATTCTACCCACAACAACGAACGACTGCCGTGTCCAACAAAATAACTTGTATGCACCTTGAATTTTCCCCTCTTGTCTCTAATGTAGTGCCACCACATAACGACAAATATATTCCTCTGGTCAGTGCTGTCGGTGATGTGTAGAACTGTAAACATGTCCAGTGTGATGAGTTTGTTCTCAAAGTCAGCCGGGCGGGGGGGAAATGAGTCAAATACTGGACATGTGGTGTAAAGTAGTTTTTGAATTGTATGTAAATGTTCTTTTTTTTTTTTCTGATGCCACAAATGCCGGGATTTAACAGGATTAGGAAGCAAGAGTAGTTGTTAGGTGATGTAGTTGCTAGTCCTTCGGGTTCAAGATATTTATGAACTGTAACTGAGCCAACTAACTTTTACGAGTCGGAGATAGATGCCAACGGACTGCAGCCTTGATGTTGTACATAATCTTTTAGAAATCATTCTCGATGGGTTTGCCATGTAGTCGCCTCTCGTTGGGAGGCTTGCCTGCATAGTTGAGGTCTTTGAAGGCCACAATAATCCACCCTTCCTGTATTTAATATGTTCCTTTGTGTCGCACAGTGATGTTGCTTAGTATAGATTCTGGTACGTACCTTTACCTCCTGTGTAACTGGAAGAAATCGCAACAAATGTAGTAAAAAAAAAAAAAAAAAAAAGGAATGAAGTGCCGTTTGCTTTGTTTTGATTGGGTGAATTTGGACAACGCTCATCACAAACCCAATTTTTGTTTTTAAAAGTGTTAATTGTGAAAATTTGCTCTTGGTTGCAATTATTATTTTAATTTTTTTAATGTATGTATATATATTTCAAAACAATTGTTCTTTAATGGAATGATTTTGTTTTCACTTGCCATCAGCTCTTTTTCATCCATCAGTGTTAAATGCTTTGTAAAAATATTTTCAGGATGTAAGTTAATTTAAGTTGGAGGATGCACATTAGGCTAAAGTTATATTGTAGTTTTGATGATATAATTTCAATGCCTGGCTCAATGTTTAACACTTCTTGTTGATAAATCACTGCTCATTAATTCTCTTTTAAAAGTGTGTTTTCTCTTTTTTAATTGCTTTTAACTTAAAGGACTAACACAAACTGTAACTACATGTCTTACTTGAACCTGTCAACTTGGCTGAAATGGATTTCCTGCTGCTGATTTGGAGTCATCGCTGGTGTTAAGAACATTTTGACAGATCTTAAACATTATGCCATATATTAAACCTCACCACAACTTGTGTGCCCTTGTCATTCAAATGTATCTTGAATTTTTGAGACTTCATTTTCCAAATAATAAAACCTCAAATTGGAAACTGTTTCCCTCAAATCATTGTTTAAGATTATAACTCTTTGTCTTTAAAAAACTGCACCCTGAATGTTGTGTTGATGTTATCAATGTGGTTTCTGCTTTTGAAGTGTCTTTAGTGTCTATTGGAAGCTTACTCAAATATTATAATATACTTTACCCGAGTATTTCCATTGTATGCTTCTTTATACTTCTACTCCACTACACTTCAGAGGTTAATATTGTACTTTTGTTTTTACATCATAAGTATATATATATATTTATATATTTATATATATATTTATATATTTATATATTTATATTTATATATATATGTATATATATATATGTATATATATATATATATATTTATATTTATATATATATATATATTTATTTATATATATTTATATATATTTATATATATATATATTTATATGTATCTATATATATATATATATATATATGGATTTGATCAAAACATTTAAATACAAAGAAACCAAAATGATTACAATTTTTTTTTAAACTAGTTCAAAACAAGTAATTATCCTGTAAAAAAAAAAAAAAAGAAGTAATAAGATAAGTAATATGAAACAAAATAATTATAATAGGGTTAGGGTTAGGGTTCAAAAACCCTTTATTTGTCCCTGGGGTGCAATTTGTAGCGCCACGTAGAGTACATCATAATAAAGACACAATATAAGACACATTTCAAATTAAAAAATAAACAAGATGAGCTAAATGTACACATTATGATGATATGAAATTGTAATCTTAGTTCAATAAATAACTGCACACATTGTGAAAGTAATAATAAGATATGAAATAATAATAGTATTACAGTTCATTTAGCTGACGCTTTTGTCCAAAGCGACAATCATGAGGATACAACTCCGAACAAGTACATCAGCTTCAAACAGGTGAAATCCTTTAAGTGCAGAACAATAGCTTCAAATAAGCCAAACAAAAGTGCAACATACAGAAACAATAGAATACAAATTCAACTATTAGCTACAAATAAGCCAAACCAATATAATGTAATAGTAGTGCAACAAGTAACTGTACACCTTATATATGTATGTAAAGGTACAAATATGTACCTTAATCTAATGCCAGTAGAGTTTTATGAAAAGGTCGTAGTACTTCCTGCACCACTGTTGGCTTCAAACTGAAAGGATTTAGTCAGAGTTGAGGTGTGATGACTCCAAAGACACGTTTCACCACATGATGGCAGCACAGAGTCTCTGCAGCTGCCACTTCTTCTCTTATTCTGACACGAGTAAATACCTGAAGACAAGCAAGGAATCTAAACACAGGGGTGTCTTTCTAGTGACGGGTGTCTTACAGGCAGCATCCACGTTGAAGGTGGATAGCATCAACACGGCAGCTGTAGAATGTATTTACTCAAGCAAAAGGTTTTTGAGTCTCTGTGATATTTCTTCAGAAAGCCAATAATCCCTTCAGCTGAGATGGGTCCAATAATGTGGGGGGGGGGGGGGGGTTGAGGGGGGGGGAGCAGATGGAGAGCTCAAGTACACCGTGATGAGGGAATAGAGACAACACAGGAGGAATTTATCCGGATACCTTTCAACCAAGGTTATCCTAAATGAGGATAAACTGCTCCTCTGCCCTCATCCTAATGGCCCATGGCAGACTGTCACCATCACCGCTGCCCCCCCTCCCTCCACAAAAAGGCGTGCCCTAATCTGTGGCGTTGGTGCATCCTGCCAGGGAGCACCTGCAGGTTCACTTTCCTGAGACGCGGGAACATTTATGTAAGTGAAATGTGCCTGGTAAGGGCTTTGGGTCTTGAGTTTTGCCGGTGGCCTGGGACCAGCATTTTTGGAAATCTGCACCACATATCGCATCCCCTATCCTGTCAGCGTGCCGTCCTGAGGGCCCGAAGCCAGTCCCCACCCTGTGATGCATGTCCATATGCCGGGTGTATTAGCTCGGAGAAGCTGTGGAGAATTGCACCAACAGGGATGGCCATCTGTCCTTTTACAGATATAGCATGGGCTCTGCAAGCGCAGGATCTTGAAACATTTGGTCCATTATATCACAGCGACACGGTGAATGGGTTTTATAGGGGCTTGTCTATAGGCAGAACTAATTATGTATAGCTTTTCAGCATGGGGCAAGATAAGGCAGCCTTCAGATGAGTAGGGGACAATGCATTGTTTCTTATTATAGTCCTGTTCTCAGTGGTGGGGGAAGTATTCAGATCTTTTACTTTTAAGTAAAAATACCAGAACAATACTGTAAAGAATATTCCTTACTGCACCTAAATGGGCGCCTGTGTCTAAGGAGGTGGAGCGGGTTGTAGAAAGATAGATAGATGTACTTTATGGATCCCAAAGTGGGAAATTCTTGTGTTACAGCAGCAGCAGGTTATCAGGCATACAAACACACACAGTAAATATATGCATATCAACACTGTATAATATATCAAACTACTCAAATCTAAACATACTATATACATTAACTGTGCAAAGTAGTTGCAGTTCTTTTTTAAATTCAAATCCACTGATCAGAAGATCGGCTACGTCGAAGTGTCCTTAGGCAAGAGACTGAAACCCCGAGTTGTGTGTGAGCATCAGATTAGATGACAAGCAGTTTGGCAGCCTGTGTGGCGGCCCTGCCATCAGAGTAGGAATGTGTGAATGCATGTAGTGTAAAGATGCTTTTAGTCGTTGGAAGACTATAGACATGCAAGTCCATTTACCATTTACCAAAAGCTATATTATATATATATATATATATCTCACAGCTATATTTTAATATTTTATTTTGGTGTTTAAAATTGAACTTGAAAGAAGTAGAAACAACACCTAAACTTTTACATTTTAAATTTACAAAGCAAAGATAAAAATATGTTTCAAAATGTCTAAAATTCAGCTTTAGGCCTAAAAATCTTGTAATAAACAGATGAAACTTAACAAATACATCACTATAGATAATCGAGTTCCACAAATAAACTTCCATATTTGTAATCATACTGTTTGATGTGGATGTTTACTGCATTTTAAACATATTTTACCGTTCAATGTTAGAGCTGTATCTTCAAGAAATCCTCTGGATGCAGAGAGACTACATAATTCAGAGAAATCATAGAGTGTTGGAAGAAATAGACCCTTTATTTAAGTAAAAGTACCAGGATGTAAAAGCTCTCCATTACAAATAAATCCTGCATTTAAAATCATACTTAGGTAAAAAATACTATCAGCAAAATGTACTAAAATGAATTATTATGCATATAAATGTGACTGATATATTATTATTGCTGTATTAGATTGTTAATACTGATGCGGCCCTATGAACCTGAGAGCTGTGTTGTCTGGAGCCTAGTGCTCCTGGTAGGGTCTCCCAAGGCAAATTGGTCTCAGGCGAGGGGCCAGACTAAGAATGGTTCAAAAACGACTTCATGAAAAAAAGGGAAAGGAAAGGAGAGACCCTGCCCGGAGGAAGGAAGCGAGGAACCATCCAAGCTGTGTACAGCAAGGGTGGGACCCTGCTGACTTTGACTGAGAAGGTTATCGGCCGGTGGAAGGAGCACTTTGAGGAACTCCTGAATCCGACTACACGCCCTCTATGGTAGAGGCAGAGCTGGAAGCTGATGAGGGGAATCATCGTCAATTTCCCTGATGGAAGTCACTGAGGTAGTCAAACTACTCCACAGTGGCAAAGCCGCAGGGGTTGATGAGATCCGTCCAGAAATGCTGAAGGCTTTGGGTGTTGAGGGGCTGTTTTGGTTGACATGCCTCGTCAACATTGCGTGGAAGTCTGGGACAGTGCCTTGGGGTTGGCAGACCGGGGTGGTGGTTCCCCTATTTAAAAAGGGGGACCAGAGAGTGTGTGCCAACTACAGGGGTATCACACTTCTCAGCCTCCCTGGTAAAGTCTACTCCAAGGTGCTGGAAAGGAGGGTTCGGCCGGAAGTCGAACCTTTGATTGAAAAGGAACAATGCGGATTCCGTCCTGGTCGTGGAACAACGGACCAACTCTTCACTCTCGCAAGGATCCTGGAGGGGGCCTGGGAGTACACCCATCCGTCTACATGTGCTTTGTGGATCTGGAGAAGGCGTATGACCGAGTCCCCCGAGTGATACTGTGGGAGGTACTGCGGGAGTATGGGGTGAGGGGGTCACTTCTGAGGGCCATCCAATCCCTGTACGCCCAAAGCTGAGAGTTGTGTCCGGATACTCTGCAGTAAGTCGGACTCGTTCCCAGTGAATGTTGGCCTCCGCCAGGGCTGCGCTTTATCACCAATCCTGTTCGTGATTTTCATGGACAGGATATCGAGGCGTAGTCGTGGAGGAGAGGGGTTGCAGTTCGGTGACCTGAGGATCTCATCGCTGCTCTTTGCAGATGATGTGGTCCTTATGGCATCATCGGTCTGTGACCGTCAACAGTCACTGGATCGGTTCAGCAGCCGAGTGTGAAGCGGTTGGGATGAGGATCAGCACCTCAAAATCTGAGGCCATGGCTCTCAGCAGGAAACCGGTGGATTGCCTACTCCGGGTAGGGAATGAGCCATTACCCCAAGTGAAGGAGTTCAAGTACCTCGGGGTCTTGTTCGCGAGTGAGGGGACGATGGAGCGAGAGATTGGCCGGAGAATCGGAGCAGCGGGGGCGGTACTACAGTCACTTTACCGCACCGTTGTGACGAAAAGAGAGCTGAGCCAGAAGGCAAAGCTCTCAATATACCGGTCGATCTTCGTTCCTACCCTCACCTATGGTCATGAAGGCTGGGTCATGACCGAAAGAACGAGATCACGGGTACAAGTTTTCTCAGACGGGTGGCTGGCGTCTCCCTTAGAGATAGGGTGAGTAGAGCCGCTGCTCTTTTACGTTGAAAGGAGCCAGTTGAGGTGGATTCGGGCATCTAGTAAGGATGCCACCTGGGCGCCTCCCTAGGGAGGTGTTCCAGGCACGTCCAGCTGGGAGGAGACCTCGGGGAAGACCCAGGACTCGGTGGAGAGATTATATCTCCTCACTGGCCTGGGAACGCCTCAGGATCCCCCAGTCGGAGCTGGAGGATGTAGCCCGGAGAAGGGAAGATTGAGGTTCCTTACTGGAGCTGCTGCCCCCGCGACCCGATCCCGGATAAGCGGTAGACGATGGATGGATGGATGGGATACTGATGCATCAATGCAATGCATTTGACCTAATAGCTGGTTTAGCTCGAGCTAGTTTTTACTACTTTATATTCATATTTAATGGTTTGTATTATGATTAATGGGATAGAAAAGATGAAAAATATTACAAATTTGACTTTATTTGTAAATTTTTATAACATATTTTATAATTTGAGCCTCAATTCAATAAATCTTGATAACAGGAAATGAATTTTCCTTTTTACAAAAGCTACATTAACAGTGGTTTCCCCCACAGTGCGGTTTCTTTGGGTTTGTATCTGGATCTAAATTCTTCTCACTGCTCGGCGAGGACAAACAGGAAGGCAAATCATTATCATCAGTGAGGGGAGACAAACGGGTCAATAAGATCTATCAATAATGAAACAGAGCAGGGATGCTTGTTGTTCGTCCACAGATGGAAGGCGGTGCAGGAGCTGGAGGGAGTTAATGAGAGCGTTTGAGTCTTAAAGTGGCAAAATTACATTTATTTTTACGATTAACACTTGAAATGAAGAAGGCACTCGCACATGACAAGGTAGAACAACATTGTTTCAAAATGAAACTCTCTACAGTGGTACCAAATGTTGAATACCCATCATTGTACTCATACAGTATGGTGCTCATCCCTCTGCGTGGGTTACAACACGGGTACATTTTAGTCCGTATGCACAGCAGTCATAATCTTAAATCTCAGCTCCAGTTTAAAGCCCCTGATATCACTTGAAAAACAAACCTGTTCCTTTACGATCCTTCATCCTGCAACGATCAGCAGGCCGAGCTTAATCTCTTTAAATGATTTCAAATTTAGAATAAAGGAAGCGGTCACTGCCGGCTGCAGTTGCTTCAATGTACCAACAAAATAACGACTAAATAGTGCTGCTGTGTAAAGGCACTGAAGTGTGTAATGTGTTTTCTGTCGTACCTATTGTTGCTGTTGTTATCTGTTGGATGCTGCTGTTTGTCTCACTTGTAAAAGGGTTTTAATCTCAATGTGACTCCGTAGTTAAATAAAAGTTATATCTTCCTCATTGACACAAATGTCTGTTTGTTCTGTTTTGACTAAATGAAAAGCAATAAAATGTAAGTATATATATATAAACAAAGTTATGTTTCATTCATTCTTCCCGTTCATACTAAAATATCTCTTCCTTACCTGCTTTATCTTACAATCTTACAATCTTTGTGCCGTGCAAAATGTATTCAAACGCTGACACTTCAGCGATTTCTTCAAAAGTTACTGCCTTTGTCGAACAGAATTGCTCCCTCCTCTCCAGCCACACCCATCCTCACCTGTTCCCACTTCTCCTCATCTGCTCTGCTGCTCTGCTATGGACATTGCACTTTTCCAGAAGCGGCACCTCACCTCTGCCCCTTTACCTGAACCTGCCTGTGAGCCTTTTATCCAACCAAACATTTGAAGTAAATAACTGAACTGTCGCTTTCATCTGTATTTGTGTGAAATCCCTTTTCCCTGTGTTCCCGGCATCACCCTTTGTGTCTTAAACCCGCACGTATTATCGTTACTAAATAGTTTTCACTGAAGTTAAACAGGTTGTAGAGTATGCACATCATGCAAGTGCTGAATCAAAATTGACAATGCTTCTCAAAGATCGAAATGTTGCTCAATCATAATTGCTTTGTTTCAGTGTGCAGATCTTTTGTCTGATTCTTGCCATTGTTTTTCCTAAAGTAAAATATGACAAACGGTTGAAATAGATAATTACAAGTTACATATAAATGCTTAAAATGTCCAGTTTCTGCCACTCTAAGTGTTCGTAGAACGAATGCAAGAGTGACCAAAGCAGCCTAATCATTGACAATTTAAATGGTATGAAAAAAGTATTGTCATTTTTGTCCAATTTTATATAATCAATGTGAAATAGTTATTTTAAATCAATTCAAAAGCACATATTAAGAAGGTTTATAAGCTCATTAGATATGGTTTTGTCAGTGTACGTCACACAAAAGGGGAACCAGAGCTGTAGCCAATGAGGAAAACGAATAAAATACTTGAGTTATAAGAAATGGAGGAATAGAAAGCGACAGGATGAGGTGAGGCGTTCAGGTTTACAGTTCATTAAACATGCATGTGACTTCCTGGTGTGCAGACAGGAACGTTTCAGCTTATAAATCTGATATAAAGCAGGATGTTCAGGGCTTTGGACGCAGACTTACATACAGACGATCACCTCATTAGCATATAGCACCATGCCTCCCCCCACACAGAATCATCATAAAATAACCCTCCCACGATGTGCCATCATGTAATCATACATTACATACACATTACAGAACAGTTTGCTCCAAATGGGTACTAATGCTAATGTATTTTGGTCGAATTATGCGTGAGAGATTCTACTTATTTTATCAAGTGTGTTTTATTCTCCTCTTATTTCCCATTAATTATAGCATTGTACCCCTGTTTTTATGTTGTTCTGTCCCTTATTGAAAAGCACTTTGAGCTACATCTCTAGTATGAAAATTGCTTTTGCAATCTACCGCTGTAGATGGTTAAGGTTGTGCTAACCCTAACTCCTTTGTTGCAATGCGTCGTATTCGATAAGATCATCACATGTTTGGAGCGCCTCTGAGCTGTGAGAATCATGTTTCTCTAAAAAGTTTTCATGAGCTCAGAAAAACAGCCTGTGACGATGCATATTCCAGCTGAACCAAGAGGGTTTTAAAATACTTTATTTAACTCAAGAAGGAGGAACATTTTGACAAATTGTAATCTGAAAAGCAGCTAAAATTGTCAGACGAATGTGTAAAAAGTACAATATTTACCTCTGAGATGTAGTGGAGTAGAAAGTACCATACAATGGAAATATTCAAGTAAGGTACAAGTATCTTGAAGTTGTACTTGGTACAGTACTTGAGTAAATGTACTTAGTTGCATTCCACCACTGAGTATATGGATATATTAGCAGTATTTATAATGGAAAGAAGGCATGATGGTCGAGGTATGGCGTTGCATCTCAAATGAAGCATTATGCTGAAAATAAATCCATTTCTGTAACAAGCAGAGTGTGAAAAATCAATCAAGATCGATGTGACAGGGGGTTTTGTTGCTATGGAGGAGACTGCAGAGTGTGAGACGGAGGGAGAGAGAGGCAACAAGGCAGCATCTTCTCCTCAAACTGCAGATGAAGTGACTTCTGGACTTGTGTCTCTGACGTTTCCATAATTACGTTGTCTCGCTGTCCTGATAAACTGCTCTGAGACAGTTTGCTCCTCTACTGTTAACAGCTTCAAACACCTGACACAATGTCAAGCGCTCGCTGAACTTTCAGTATTGTGTACTGTGAGTGTATAGATCTTGGTTGTGCTGCTGTCTGTATTACTGGAACAGTATCAGTATCAGCACAGTGGCTCGAGTTATCGCTGTTAGACACTCGGGGTCTCAGCGGTGGTACAGTGGTGGAAGTATTCAGATCTTTTAGTTTAGTGAAAGTAACAACACCACAGTGTAGAAACAAGTAAAAGTCCTGCATTTAAAATCATATTTAAGTAAAACTATGAAAGTGCTAACATCCAACAGACTTAAAGCAGCTTCAAAGTGGCCCATTAATTACTTTCCACCACTGCTGACAGTTTGATATCGCTGCTTACACATTGATCCGTCCCATGCTGGGTAACATCTTACTGCATAACAAGTATTTATATCTTAAATTATATTTTAAGTAAGTTCTGCCGATCATACTTGCCAGTTTATTAGGTACACTTATCTTACAGTCAAATACAACAGTGCTGCAGTAAATCCTCAATTCATGAAGATTGTAATGTTCAGTGTGTGTTTTAAAGAGGTGTTGATTCAACTTTATGATCATTCTGGAGGCTGCAGTTTGGTGTGCTGTTGAATTGTGTTGCACCATACAGAGAGCTGTTTCTTTTAGTTAGTAGACAAAATAATAGAAGCTGCTACACACACACACACACACACACACACACACACACACACGCACGCGCACACACACAGGTCCGGTTCGTACTTCGCGGGCTCCCGGTTCATGTGGCCGCAGCGTCCACGTCAGCAGAGGGAGATCAGCACCCTGGACAGCGGCGGCTGGTCAATAATAAAGCAGCCGGAGCTCCTTTCCTGCCCAGCTGCTGGGAGCACTGGGAGAGGCACATCACCCACTAGAGGCGGATGGATGTCCAGTTTAAAAAAAAATACTGACTTGTTTACAGGATGACAGTTTTTTTCTTCTTCTTATTCTCCATATTCCGGAAGTAGCTGCTGCGTTGGTTCAATCTCCAAGCCGACCATTTCGAGGAGGAAAATCAGCACCAGAAGTATCATCACCACCATCTATCTGATCCAATAATCAATGCCATTACTGCTGTGTAATTGCTCTCGGCTGCAAAGACATCTCCATGCGTATTCCTCGTCTTTTCTCGTCTCCAATTAGAAAAATCGCAGGGTGCCTTTATTTTTCTGCCTCTCTCTATCTCTTTGGCCGTATTTTTTTTTTGTGGGCTCGCTGATGGACATCGAGGCGAAGATGGGAAACATGGGGCTTTCGGGTGTTTTTGTGTTGCCGTGTTTCCAGCGAGGCTTCTGAAAAATGAAAAGGAATGTGTTTTTGATATCGACGTGGATGGTCGGGGTGAATGGCTCGGATTCTCCGTGGATCAACCAGAGGCTTTACGAGAAGGAGATGAATTAGAGAGAGGGGGGAGAAAAAAATGGACCATGATCTGACGCTTGGGATGCTACAGTGAGGGACAATTAAAAAAAAAAACAGACTTATTATTATCATCTAAATCAAACTTCCATTTCATCTTTCATTTTCTGTTTTGGATTATGATTCTCGACAAGAGTCCCAGATGTGACTGTATGGATGGCAGGTCGTTGTATTTTACATCCCATCTTCTATTTCCTGGCTCTGTGTTGCTCTCTCTTCCACTCGTCCACCCTCTCGCAGTCTTCTGCTTTGGGTAGCAAAACATGTAGGCTATTTTTTGCTGCAAGCCCAGTGCATCTGAAAAAAGGTGTCTTTGAAGAAAAATGGACCGTGGGAATCAGAACCTGTGCAAGTTGTAGTGTTTTTTGTATTCTGGGGTGCGGTGGAAGATGCATCTATAGACAGCGTTTGCTGAGTTGTTTGAGTAATGAATATTGAAAGAGTGTGTCGGCCAGCTGAAAGGGAAAATCTTTCATCCGCATTGGCTTAGACACACATGCCATCAGTGGGGCGAGAGCCTTTTATTTCTCTGGATTCCCAATTAATAGGGTTGTGGTATAAATGAAAATACTACAATAAGAATGAACATATTAGAATGAACGTATGAATTATAACAATAATAATTATAATAACAATAGAGGGAGAGGAGACAAAAACATTTATTTCAGTCTGGCGGATTCTTTATGTAGCCAAACATGTTCAAGTATCGGATCCGCATGTTTTTTAATGAACTGAAAGTCCTGGTGTTTATGCGATCCGATTCGAGACAGTCCGGCTCAGACACAGATAGACGGCCCACCACCATGCGAGGTCTGGGGATGGGCGGCTGCGGTTGGCCGCCTTTCGTCGATTGCCATTCCCGGGATGACGAGGAGGAGTACTACGGCAGCGACCCGCGGCCCCGCAGCCTGGCGTTTGAGGACAAGGAGCCCAAGCTGCAAGTGGGCCTGGACGCCGTGTCTCTGTCCAGCACCTCCAGCAGCCTGCTGTACCCCCAGTGCCGGATCTGTTTCCAGGGCCTAGAGCAGGTACAGACATGCAGCGGGCGATGCTTCCTAATGCTGATGCCACGTCCTGCGTGCATCAGGCACACTGTTTGTTTCTGTGCTTTAAATGTGCTGAGTCTTTGTGCTGCTGTGGAGAGCCATTTCACTATGCATGAATGCATTGTTTTTATTTATTTTGTTAAAGGAAGTTGTCGTTTTTTAAACAGAGTTCTTTAGTATAATCTGCCATTTTGATTTTTTTTTTTTTTGCAAACCACAAAGGGTTTTTGATTAAGTGGAGCTACTACGACCATCCTGTCCTACATCTCTCTCTCTCTCTCTCTCTCTCTCTCTCTCTCTCTCTCTCTCTCTCTCTCTCTCTCTCTCTCTCCCATCCACCTTACCTTCAAATACCTCATTTGAAAGAACAAAAACAATTTAGGATGAAGCCAAATTTGTAGTCAAATCAATTTGATTTAAATAGCTCAAAATGACAATTTTGACTAATTGGGTTTTAAATCCACACAGCCTAGACAGCCTCTCAGTCTAGTCTAAACTCTGGACACTTGTTCTATTTTCCTGATGATTGCTCAGTGGTGTGGTTATCTAAATAACATTGTTTTCATATATAATCAGTGGTGGAGAGGCAGCAGTTCCCACACATCTGAAATCCGGCCAGCATAGCAACAAAGAAAGTTAGCCAATTATGTCTGCAGGATGACAAATAGAGTGAGAGGGACTGAATATGCATGAGTCACAATCATTTTGTAAATGTAAATCAACTGTCCCCCGTTCGCATGTGTCACAGAACAGGATGATCAACTATTGATCCTGTGACAATCACTGTTCCTGGCCAGACAATGGTGTTGACTGTGACGATGAATGACACGTTTAATGAGTTTGTCATCCTTTTATTTTTATTTTTGGGTTGTATTTCTATTCTTTTCTCCGATGCATTATCCCCCCCCCCCCCCTCAGGAGCTCAAAACAAAACAATAAGTAGTGCATCTCTTTGGTCTGTGGCCAAATGTTGATCTCACCAGATGTGCAGAAACCTGCGCCGCCTGGCTCAGCAGGCAGTCCTGAAGCCTGAGATAATTAGAAACACTGTAAATCCTGTAGGAGCACAGATGGATATTACCATTTAGTCACTTCTCGGAGATAGGCGTAGGGTATACTTGTTATTACAGCCCATGTGCTAAATTATGGCATCTGCCTCATAGTTTCTATTGTGAGACATACTAAACTGGAGAGCCACCGGACTGAGTATAAATCAGTTCAGGCTTGTTTTGGATACGAAGCCATTTGATGTTACAGACATGGGATCAACCCCAGGTTTCTTGCCCATAGATCCTCCTTTAATAAAAGGTTTATCTTTGGGGCTTTGGGCTCTCCAGCAAGGTGACTCATCGTGCAACATGGCTCTGAGCTGCCTCTTTTAGCTACAGACAAAGAGCAGGCAAACAAAGCACCGAGGGAAAACCCTGAGACTACACTATACTACATCAGCTCTGATATTAGATTGTTTTTTTTGCCTCCACAGCACTCAAAGTGCCTTATACCTCCCAGGGTGCAGGGTGGGGGGAGCTCACATTTGCCATATTATTGTTATTTCATTATTCAAGCAGGTCACAACAGGGGCCGGGATCATGTCGCTGTCAGCGGGCCAATTAACCACCAACATAATCACCTTGCTCTGTGGGCTGCACGAGTATGAATCCTTATTAACTGTCTGTCAAAGGCGTCAGAGTGTGTCGTTGTATTCTCAGAAGCTGGAGGGGCCGTGTTAGGTTTGCATGGAGATACAGGCATGTTGTTGGAGGAGGGGTGGGGGGCAATCACCCCTGCTCGCCCTTTTCACGTGCATTGACCAACAGCGTTGTTTCCAATGTGACACACAGTCTGCAGTTCTAAAGGTTACAGCGGAGGAGAAGGAATATGTTTTAGTCATATAAGTGCCACAACAAATAATACCTTTATGCTCTGTGAAGTGGCCTTGAGGGACAACGAGTGTGTGTGTGTGTGTGTGTGTGTGTGTGTGTGTGTGTGTGTGTGTGTGTGTGTGTGTATGTGTGTGTGTGGAGCCTTTATGTGTATTGGAACATTGCCTTCTTGTCGTCAAAAGGACAAGTATGTGTATACAAAGCCTGCAATGTTGTCCAAAAAACATTTAAAAACCAAAGTCCTCCAAATTAAATGAACACACGCAGAAACACAAAGGAGCGGATACTGATCTGATGCCACGATCAACTGGTGGTGGAAGAAGTATTCAGATCTTTTACTCAAGTAAAAGTCATCAAAGTAAACTTAAAGACACACATTTATATTGTATTACTGGGTTATAAATGTTGATGTGTTAATGTGTTCATCACTTTAACACATTTTAACAAGTGCATGTTGAGTAAATGTCATGGAACAACACTGCGTTGCTTTGCTGCCCTGATACTCATTAGTGAAATAGTATTGTGTGAAGGCATCACCTCGAGATGACCGAGGAGTTCAGCCAGCTGTTCAGGAGGACGTGCGGCTGCTCCTCGCACGTTAAACTAATTAAAGCCAGTTTTGGTTTGAAGTAGTTGCAGGAGTACTTCTCCCCTCACACTGTCCTCGCCCCTACGGGTCACCTGAGGTGTTTAAGATGAGACCTACACACACACTATCATTGCATGACCTTTGTGCTGTCTGCTCTGAGCCTTTCTGCAGGAAGCTTTTTATCACTAAAATACTCAAAGTATAATACTGACTTAGTTATATTCAACCGCTGCTAGCAGCAGGACGACGAAAACTGATCTGACGTTCAAGGCTCGGTTAGTTTTAGAAAATGCTTTTGGTTTGGGTTTGAATAAGAACTTCATTAAGGTTAGGGGACCTGCGTTGTCATGGTTAAAAGAGATGACAGTCAGTAGGGAACGGTGAATGAACAGCGGCGTCCCATGTTAAAGTCCAACGTTTTAGTGACTCATTCATCCGCCCCTCCCGCCATAGTTATTACGGCCACTAGAGGGTTTTGTCACGTCAGCGTAAACGTCTGTAATAATCTTAAACGTGGGCTTTCACAAGCTTTCTATTTAGTGTGGTTCGGTCTCACAGTGCACACATTAAAGGGAACCAAACGTACAAAGGAGCAGGTGCCTGCAGAAGTCTTTCTTATTGGTCAGAAGTTTAGCAGTGGAAAATGTAAAAATGTAAATCCTCAAGCGCGGAGACAACATGGATCAGAATCTCTTCCAGTTTATCTCCAATTACTTTATGAACGTCACTATTTGCACCAATCGGACTAAATGTTGGCTTTTGAAAGCAGAGTAAAGCACATTAAAGAGTCACACTGCTGCACTGGTGTTTCTTCATTACCTTGAATAACACACACTGTAGTTTATTCAATCCCTCGTACACCACCCTGTGTAGATTAATCCACCGCTGAAAATAGTCCCCAGTGACCAGCTGGTTTCGGGAAACCTTTAGCTCTTTAACAAAATGTAAGAATACATTTGGTAGTTTTGGTGTTTTTAGAGGATTGGTTGACAATACGTTAGTAAAGTGTGATGTTTGTCCAAACAGCGTATAACTCCACATGTTCTAGTTTTATTTGAGCATCAGTACATCCTGCTAGTCCAGATGTGACCTTCTGTGTTCTTTCCTCTGTTTAATGCTTTCAGGGGCAGGAAGTGGTTGGGAGAACCTGCATATACATGTGTGTGTGTGTGTGTGTGTGTGTGTGTGTGTGTGTCTTTCACCTAAAAGCATTTATATGTTCAGTCCTTATTAGACTTCAGAACATCAAAAACATGGTTCACACCCTCAGTGTGGTTTCCCAAACCTAAATGTAGATCTTGTGATCTGCGCGCCGGGCCGATCGATATTTGTGAACATCAAACGCTCCCTCAGAGTTTCAAACTTGAACCTGAGTTTGGGCTTCAGGAGACACTTTGAAGGATTGTGAAAATAATTCTAAAATATGCTCTCGCTTCATCTTTAAGGGAAATTTCTCTTCTTGATTTTGGCTTCAGACGAGACATTTAGACAAAATGATCATATTCTGATCGCTTCCTTTGGTTAGAAATCATAATCACAGCTTTTAAAAGGTCTTTGTTTTTATTTTGTCCTACTTGATTGTGACATTAACGTCCGCATACAAGCCTGGAAATGTTTCCTCATAACACACACACACACACACACACACACGCGCACACACACACGCACACACACACACACACACTTTCCAATCTTGACATTTTAGAAATGTTTGCTTTCATATGGTTTTTATTTAGTTTCTCATATACTTCTGACCTTCTCCGTGTTATCTTTATAATGTCAGCAGGCAAGTTATTTTAAAGTTTATGAGTGGCATGCGGCTCATCTGCCAAATCCAATATTCTATGCGGTGGGATACTCGAAGTCTTTTATTATAAGAGGGAAGGTCAAGCGATCCAGACGGGCACCGACGGAGAGCAGACGTTATTATTATTATTATTATTATTATTATGAAAGATTTGAATCAGCACTGATGGTTTGAATTTTGCACAGAAAAACAAGCAAATACACATCAGCTGATTTTAATCTGCTTTTTCTTTTTATTAAACTTGGTTTTCCACCATTTCTGTGGTAACTTTGAGCGAGTAAATTATGTGGGCAGCCACTTTATTACTCACTTGAGCCTGTCCCCACTCTATAATTACCATACAGTGTTCATTACAACAAAAGATATGTTCCACAGTCATTCCGAAAGAACTGAGAAAAATGTATTTGACGTTATTTTGACACTTTTGGGTTAATTTGTTCGATGATTTACTGGGAATTTGGTGGAAGGTTAATATCTGACGATCACTAATTATCATCTTGTTTGCTTAATTCGCTCATAAATTGAGTGTATAAATAACTTTATGTGGTTTTACAGGGCGTCATGTGTTGGCTGTATCAGTGAGAACCTAGAGTTTTGTCATGTGATCTGTTTGTGAGCCTGAGAGGGCTGCGAGGCAGGTTTTGTTATCGTACATTTGTGTCTTTAATATCAGATAGTTTCTTCTCTTTGGACAGAACCAAGTCTTTATGGTAAGCTAAAGCCGTGTTTCCACTGCGGAGAGTAGCCTTTGACGGTCAGATGTTTGCTTGGCGAGGTGTGCGGCCTAGTTCTCCCAGCTGCCATTCTCTTTTACATTTGTGTTGCAACGCAGGGTTTGTGCAGGAAGTCCCGTGACTATTCTCTCTGACCAATCAGGGGTCTGCACTCTTTTAACATCCCCATTTATTATCGCCTCAGCTCGCATTGGAAGCTCAGCTGAGGTGGTACCAAAAAAGGTTCCAGGTACTACCCCAAGTGGAAAACTAAAAAAACAACGAGCCGAAGTCCAGTCGAGTAGACGTTCAGTGGAAAGGCGCCATAAGCTAACCGTCTCCTGGCTCCAGCTTCATATTTAAACACACAATGAGTGAGGTTTGTCAGTTCCCTCCTCCCCCGGTTCAACGAGGGTTACGGTGCTCGCCAGCGGGTGAGAGCCAACCCCAGATTCACTCTCATTTTTGAAAGAGCAGTGAGCTGTGTCTGCCATTTTCGTGGTTTTTATAGAGGTTGATGCCCAGAAAAGAGCTAAACACAGCAAAATGGAAATAAAAGATAGAATACAGGCGGAGGAGGGCTGCAGGGTCTCTGCACACACACACACACACACACTCCACACACTTCTCCAGTTGCATTATTTGTTGCATGAGTCTATACGTTGTTTCTTTCTAGGAAAACACTTCTCATTGTGCCTTTTAACGGCATGAGAGTGGTACGGATCCAGTTTGCAAACACATTTTAAATCGCAACCTTTGATTTTTCTGAAGTGAACTCTTCCACCTACCCGACAGTCGATGCACGTTTGATGTCTGCGAGAGTCTGAGTGTGCTGTGAGTTCACTCAGAGTTTGTGCGAATCGTCGTCAGACTTAAGCAGCTCGCCTCTCCTCCACCTGTCTGCTCTTAAAGCACGCTGTGATTTATGATCCACACTGATATTCTTCCCCAACACAGTTTAAACCTTTCATTCAGTTGTCATTCATTAGTTTGTTTGCTTTTCAGTAAGTGAAATGAGAACTTTGCTGACGTCTTAAGAGGGGAACATGCTGTCAAGTTTGAAGCCTTCTGACAAAATGGACGTTTGAAGCTGAGCGGTGATGACAGGCTGAATGTGGCCGATGTGCCAACAGGCCTCACGTGCTGGTGTGGTGCTGAAGACACAGTCACTTGTTTCCTACAGAGTGTACCAACGTTATTAGAAAGATAAGGGGTGGTCGGAGAAGTAGGAGGGTATTATAATTTGTAAATTATATTAGAATACATTTGTGGAAATATATAATATTTGTTTTGCACTGAATTCCTGGTTTTGTCCTCTTCTGTCCTGCAGGGCGAGCTGTTGAGCCCATGCCGCTGTGACGGCTCGGTGCGCTGCACCCATCAGCCCTGCCTCATCCGCTGGATCAGCGAGAGAGGATCCTGGAGCTGCGAGCTCTGCTACTTCAAGTACCAGGTCCTGGCCATCAGCACCAAGAACCCTCTGCAGGTAACAGGAAGGACATCTGAAGCACGAGCACACACAAAGTACTCTGTGGAGGCTTCACACTCCCCTCTTGGATTATTAAATAAAAGCTAAAGACATTTACTCAAGTATAAGTTTAAAGCAGTTGTACTTTACTTTAGTATTACTTTATACTCCACTACAATTCACAGGGAAAAATGCAGATTCGTATTAATAATACAAAATGTAATGACTAAATAAATCATGATGTATCATTACGGAAAAAGATGAGATTTAATTGATTTTCCTGGGAAAATTCACAAGATACCCAGCGGTACATAAAGTTATTCAGACGTGTTCCTTTACTTTAAAGTGATGAACACGTTAACGTATCCACAATTATTATCCAATATAATATTATATATAATATTCTGAGATCATTCTGCATAGTGAATACTTTGATTTTGATGCGAAGGCTTTTGTACACATTTGAAATGCATGAACTTCTAACAGACTATTTCTACATCGTGACGTCACGACACGAGTAAGAAATCTGAATATTGCTGAAAAGCCACTCAAACACTGATTCTGTGCATGTCTGGATGAATCTGACTGAAGCTGCACGTGGGATTTAATTTGCAAACAGGGCAGAATAACACGGCTCTGCTCAGTTTGGTACGGTCGTGAAGTTCTTACCAAACGCTCTCTTTAACTCAGGAGTCTTCTCGACTTAAAATCAAATGTTGTCACGCTCTGTGAGGGGTGTCATTTTAAATTCATGTATTCATGAATAATGCAGGGAGATCTTTATCGTATGGGATATTTTTTTCTTCAGAATTACTCATATAACATACAAACGCTGCTGCATCAGACCCAACACTCTTTGCTAGAACAAATCTCGGGCCGTCGCTGCGGTGTGAGGACGGTTTGCCATATTGTGCTGACACATTTTCCCTCTGCGTCACTGTCCTTCTGCACTCCTTTTCAGAGGCAGCCAATGGCTCTGAAACCTATTGAGAAGATGCCATGTGTGTGTGTGTGTGTGTGTGTGTGTGTGTGTGTGTGTGTGTGTGTGTGTGTGTGTGTGTGTGTGTGTGTGTGTGTGTGTGTGTGTGTGTGTCATGGACTCATATATGGCGATTTCTCTCTCTGGTGAGATATAATGAGGTGAAAAGTACATGTACATTTACTCAGTACTGTACTCGTGTACAATTTACAGTAAAGTATTTATACTTCTACTACACAACATTTCATATTGTACAAATTTGAAGTACAATTTCCATTTTATGCTACTTTACCCACCACAGTAGGAATATTTGACTTATTACTCCACTACATTTATTTGATAACTTTATTAAATCAGATTAATAATAAAAATATATGTAATAAATAAATGATGATGTATTATTATGGATATAGATAAAAAATTGTAAATATAATATATTGTACTTTTTGCTCCACTGCATTAATTTAACAGCTAAAGTTACTTAATAGGCTAGATTTTTACATTTTACAAATATAATTAACCGTCGTAGATTAAACTTGTTGTTTAACGTGTTATTTCTTATGACCGCTCAGTTCTTTTGTCGGGGTACATGGAAATATTAGTAGCTTAACTCATTGATTCAGTAAAAAGTGCAATATTTGCCATTGAAATGTAGTGAAGTAGAAGTATAAAGTATCAGAAAAGTGTTATAAATCTAACAATCTATCTTTTCTTCTTTTCCAAAATTGGCAAAAACTAAAAAACAACCGTTTTAATCTCTGCTGAGCACCAGTAAAATACGTCCGTGTGTAGGTTTGAGATGTTCCTTTAATCGCACACATGGTTTCATTTAAATAACTTTAAAAGTGTCAAATATTTCAGAAAAACAGATAAAAGAAAGTCATATTTTTTAAATATAGCTCCATCTCTGAATTATTATTATTTTCAATGTCACGATATCAGATTATCACTACACGATCACTGTGGCCAAAATAACGGTAACGATAAATTATAAAATAAAATAAAATGCTTTCAAAATGACTTTGTTTATTGTGCCTTTTGTCTTTTATTTTGAAAATTAATAACACTCAAAATACAAGTGTGGGGAGAAGGAAATGATTTAAGAGCCGCTGGATTATTGTATGCACATGTGTATTAGTAACATTTCATTTTAAAAATATAACGGTTATCGCCAAATATTTTCTTACAAACAACAACCTTGTTATATAATAATATTTTAAGTGATTATCTTTTTTCTTTTCGACGGCCGTCTGTGGGATTTGTCTTGTATTTTGGGCTCCTGATGAAAATGAGATTTATAGCTGAAATAAGATATATGGTGCATGTGGCGTAAGAACAGGTTTAAATGAATGCAGGACTTTGACTTGTATGTTTACATCGTTGTATTCGTGCTTTTACTTCAGTAAAGAATCTGAGTACTTCCTCCGACACTCATTTGCACGCTTCTCTCCTCTTCCAGTGGCAGGCCATCTCTCTGACGGTGATAGAGAAGGTGCAGATAGCGGCCATTATTCTGGGTTCCCTTTTCCTCATCGCCAGCATCTCCTGGCTCATCTGGTCCTCCCTCAGCCCCTCGGCCAAGTGGCAACGTCAGGACCTGCTCTTCCAAATCTGCTACGGCATGTACGGCTTCATGGATATCGTCTGTATAGGTAAATCAACATGTGCAGACATAAAACATAGCTTGAGCAGCAGCAGTTATTGACACATTGCATGAGAATATCACGTGAAAAGCTGGGCGTAGTAGAAGGTTTAGGTTACAGAGCACGGCGGGATGCATTACGCAACAAGGATCTCTGCAACAACACAAAAGTATTAATAAACATAGGTTGCGTTATGCAAGGACAAACTAAAAGGCATGTATTCAGTTCACATTGTGTTGGTTGTTAAGGTCATACAGAATTACACAGAGACACAAGTAAGATAAGCAGATGGTCCGAAGGTAGGAGGATGACAACTACTCTGAAAAAGCACATTTTGAAAATGTCGCAGAGAACAAGAGATCTCTTGGAGCAACCTGGTTGACTGTTTTCGTGTAATTGTGAGATGCCCGTGTAAGACAACACTGAGAACAGATGGCATCAGATATCTGCACTGTGATTATCGCCAACTGTCTATTCTCATCTTCTCATCACACAGGCGACATGGAAAGTTTCCACATATGATGCTGATCGCAGCCTTTTAAAACTTAACATTTGATGTAAAGCAATTCATTCATGTCCTTCTTCTTCTTCTTCTTCTTCTTCTTCTTCTTCTTCTTCTTCTTCTTCTTCTTCTTCTTCTTCTTCTTCTTCTTCTTCTTCTTCTTCTTCTTCTTCTTCTTCTTCTTCTTCTTCTTCTTCTTCTTCTTCTTCCTGCCCAGGCCTCATTATCCACGAGGGATCGTCAGTGTATCGAATCTTCAAACGATGGCAGGCTGTCAATCAGCAGTGGAAAGTACTGAACTATGAGAAGTCAAAGGACTTGGGCGACCCGCTGAGCTCGAGCAGAAAGACGGGGGCTCTCGGCTCTCGCGGTAACCCTCACGGTCTGGCCAGCAGCAGCGGAGGGCGACAGAGCAGGAGGTTAAGAACTATTCTGAACCACCACTGTGGATACACCATCCTGCACATCCTGAGCCAACTGCGGCCCAACAACCCGCGGATCAGCGCCACCTCCAACCGGGAGGTGGTGATGAGGGTCACCACCGTATGAGTTGGGCATCCGTGATGGGATCGACCTCGTCTTTGTGTCCAGATGTAAATGAGACTCACGGACCTAATATGAATTACAGACTCATGTGGGCGCCCTTGTGAGGAGCGGAGGGACGCCACATCAGCAGACACTTGAGGATTTCTCCTCTTGTTTCGTACAACAAAAGGAAGCCAGATGCTCCTTTTCAACAATTAGAGAACTGACGAAGATGAGGATGCATTCAAAGACACAACAATGAAATGTGTGGAGGACAAAAAAAGTGTAAGCTTTATAACCTAATCCAAGGTGATGAGACGTTTTTTCCAGTTCAATATCAGGATGCACAGAGACATTTTTCTTTGATTTTATCCTCTTGGTTTGATTTATATCTTTTCTTTCTTTCTTTGTTTTTTACTCACTTTGATTTTGTACGGATGTATGATTTCAGAGGACATCATGTAACTCCATACATGCCAAGCATTTCCAGACGACTATGTACAATGAGCTTAACATTTCTACAAGATAACCGATGCTGGTAAAAAAAGACCGAAAACTGAAACAACAAACATGAGGGCGGGGGGGGCGGAGGGGCGGGGGGGGCGGCGACACGGAGACGAACAACACAACAATAAGTCATTGCAAGTTTAAAGAAAAAAAGAAAAAGAAAAAAAGAATTAAAAAAAGAAATCCGTGAGATTTCAGAGACACTTTAACATTCTGCAATAAAGAGACGTGTGTACATTTCACAGGGGGTTTTGCATGGGTATATAATTTTATTCTTCATCACATAACATAACCACATGACAAATTTGCTCTATTTCGAATGGTGCTTGCCAAAAATAAACACTTTAGAAACATCTGATTTCATTGCACCAACTTTTTGTCAACATGGCAAATGGCAGTGTGTTCCAGCTATTTCAGCTCACATGCAGATTGTTGCTGCTGCGTGCTGATTCAGATTTGATAATAAGTAAACTATTGGATTAAAAATGGGGATCAGATGATCTCTTACTACTCAGTCTCACTCTGTCTCTTCTTTACCTGCAGCTTAAAGCATGGCCTGCAGTGCGTCAGTGTTTTCTGGTGTAAAGTGACGTAATGTTGGTTTTTTATTTATTTATTACTTGTTTAAATTCTCTCTTAGAGTATTAGAGTAGAGCTGCAACGAGTAGTGAATTTATTGAGTCCATTTAAGTCCTTTTTAAGCAAAGAAACTCCAATCATTCTCTAGTTGCAGCTTCTGCAGCGTGAATATTTTCTGCTTTTTTCCTGTTTTATATAATTGGCAACAGACTATTTGGGACTTTTAAACTGTTAATATTTGTAGAAGTCATTTTGGGAAACTGGTCGACATTTTTCTCTATTTTTCTGACATTTTATGGACTAAACGATTAAATTGATTAATTGGGAAAATAGTCGGCAGATTAATAATGAAATATATATATATATATATATATATATATATATATATATATATATATAATGAAAGTAATCATTTGTTGCAGACCTAGTACAATTGATTTAATTTTATGTTATTTAATTTTATGTTTTTTTAAGTGTCCAATATACCAAAAACTGTTTTAAAGTTGCTCGGATAATCAATCGAGCCTGAACTTATATATAATATAACTTATAAATATACTGAATATACAGCAGGAATATTAACACCTTATAATACAGCTCATGTTGTACAGGATAAATTCATTTAAATCAGGCACCAATAAAATAATCATATTTAAATGTAAGTACAGGAAGAAAACAAAATGATGGTGAATAAGGGAATCACCTTAGAGGAGCAGAGAAATTAATTATACTCCAGTATTTTTTTATATACTGGGAACCAACAGGGTACAGAACTATTAGTTTGGGAAAAATAACACTGATATTCTGCAGAAACTATAAAGTAATATAGAGTCCAACTAGACTTAAAGGGTACAGTGAGGTAACAACTTTGGACTGTTTTTGTACCCCATAGATACCCAGTCATATATATATATATATATATATATATATATATATATATATATATATATATATATATATATATATATATATATATATATATATATATATATATATATATATATATATATATATATATATATATATATATATCTTACATAATAACATGTAACACATTGAGTGTTACATAAAAATGACATAATAATAAAACAAGTGCAGAAAAATGTGTGATTTACTTATATTATATATATATATATATATATATATATATAGTATAATTTATTTCTCCTTTCCTCTAACATTTTCCCCTTAGTCTTGTATTCTTCCACTTCACCTATATTTAATACCAGCATAATATTCCAACTAAATTTAATGACAATCATCCAAAGGTTGTTGAGATACCGGTGGACCAACACGTCTTCTGACAGGTTTGAATAATAACATTAACAATGTCTGAATCACATTTAGCTGCTCCAGTTTCAGGGTCCTGGTATTGTGCATGTTGTCACACGGACACTTGAACACAACAGAGCCATTGTTAGTTTGACTTATTAGCATCACCTGTCCTGTTTGTCTGCTGTGACAAAGGTGAGTTCAGGGTCACAGGATATAAAGTAAATGTCCTGCATTTGGTTTTGTGTTGCTGTTTATTTGAAACCCTGACATTAAAACGTGTCAGGACAAAAAAAAAACTAAACCAGTCAGTGTTTGTCTCCACCCAGTGGCTGCTCCTGCTCTGAGCACCAAGTCCTTCAATATGAAACCATTTCTTTACGGTGCCATTGAGGTCATGAAATTGGGGGGGTTTCAAATACATGTTTAGGCCAACCAATTAAATAAATAAAATAAAAACATATTTATAATAAATAAGAATTTAATAAGAAT
This sequence comes from Cottoperca gobio, assembly GCF_900634415.1. Classification (NCBI taxonomy): domain Eukaryota; kingdom Metazoa; phylum Chordata; class Actinopteri; order Perciformes; family Bovichtidae; genus Cottoperca; species Cottoperca gobio. The sequence continues at coordinate 2,003,513 of NC_041361.1, forward strand.
TTAACGTATGTTGGATCTACATGTATCTACAAAAATACAGACAATTAAGCAGCTTAGTGAAAAGATAAAATATGACAAATCAAAATCATTCTTCTGATCTGAAGGGTGGCTTTATGTTGTTCAATCTTATTGAGTTTGATTTTGAGTTTATTAGCATTAATACTCCCAGTTAACAGCTGAATAAAAGCAGAATTTACATTAATAATAAAAACATAATCATGTGTACATCATAAACAAATAGAATCTATACATTTACCCGTTATATACAAACATTTATACGTTTTATTTTGAAATCTGTAACTTTGCTTCTCGTTTCCGCCTGATCCAGACCGTTTAAAGCGGGTCACGTGACATTGCGTAAACTTGTGAAATATTGCAGGTGTATGAGTTTCCAGGTTTCCCCCACCTTCCTCTTCCTCTACCTGTCCAGTGACTCTACACATATGAGGCGCGCGGAGGAACAACATGAGTCACATTACCGGGATGTAGTTTCGTTTGATGTTTTTAGACGTTTTTACGGAGTATAAAGAGACGATTAATGTCACCGAAGAAGAAGATGTTTCCCTTTCTGCGGTCAGGTAAATCATTTTGAATGAATCCCTCATGCACTGTTGTCATTAAAACTCATTTAAAGTTTAAAGTAGTGTGTGCCTACTAAAAAAGTTGCTCTGATTTTCTTATAGGGCAACAATTAAATAAAATAAAATAAATCCACTTTCACTGAGTTAAATATTGTAACTTCAGTTCTGAATCTGATTATAACTACCAAATATTAATTAATTTTCAGAGTTTTAACCCTTTTTAAATGCTAGTTTCTTTACATAGAGTACTTATTACTAAATGCTATAGTTTAAAAAAAATTTATTTGATGATGTCTGATTAACAACAACATTGATGCATTGCATCAAACACCTAATACAGCAGCAGTAACCTGGTGGAGACCAGGAGAACTGCACGAGAAGATGCCTCAACCTAGTGGAAAATAGTAAAAACTACAATCCTGAAGCATGGGCTCCAGATTGAAAGCCTCATATAATAGAAATGCATGATTTCATGTTGTGGTTTCAATGGGGAACATTTCTTCTGTAAGGCTCTGAGTGTCTGTAATGTGGCTACACACTTTGTTGTGGACTTATTATTATTATTATTATTATTATTATTATTATAGGAGCTGAGGTTTCAAAATAAAAAAACACCACAGCCAAAGTTTGGTACATGAAAGCCAAATGAAGCCTTTCTACTTCTACTCGAGTGCATTTCAGAGGCAACTCTTGTACCTTTTTACTTTAAGATGAATGAATGAATAATTCGTATTAATATTTTACACACATGAGATGTTTCATTTGTTCTGTTTTTAGTCCAAAGAGGTTAAATATTAGAGCCATTGACCTTTAGCAGCAGTATTAACAATCTAATAATATATATAATAATATCAGTTTTTCTCATTACAGTCGATACCTCTGTACTTTTACTGCAGTAAGCTTTTTAATGCATGACTTACCTTGTGTTATTGGTACTTTTACTTCCACCACGGTTTATATTCTTATCCTCAAATGTTGCCTGAGATGACTTTTCTCCGCCCATGTGCCCTGATCTATTTATAGCATTTTAAAATGATGTTGCAAAGTTCATATTGATCTCGTCATGCTTAATGGCGTGCATCATTTCCTGCGGTATAATATATCCTCACAGGATGTTCCTGTTTTGCTGAGGTGTGGCTGGATTACCAACAGATTTACTCCGTTCACATTTAATTTGGAATTTAAAGTATAGATAGTGTGACGTCAACTAAAACGGGTCCTTTATTAACCAATCGTGTGGCTCGTAGAGGGTCTCTGTGTCAAAGTCTAGTTTGTAATTAATCATTTAGTCTGCACTTTATTTGGTACATCTGCTCAATTTAATGCAATCCAATAACTTTACAAAGACAATAACGTTGTTGAATTTGACTCCTGTGTCAGTACTTATAAAGTTAAATGGAATTTAATTGTTAAAGTTTGCAGTGATGTTGCTCTTGACTGCGTTACATTGAGAGATGTTTCTAATGTATTTAAAACACGTTTCTTTTTAATGTGTTTACCTAATAAAGTGGCCACTGAGTTTATACAATGTGTTGTCTTCAAATGCCCAAAAACCAAACATATTCAGTTTTATAATGATATAAAACGTGAAATCTTCACACTGAGTTTGATCGACTAATCAATTAATCTACTAATCAAATGCTTTTGTTAGTTATGTATTGTGTCGTGCACCAGTGGTGGAAGAAATACAATGTGACAAGCAAAAGTCCTGCATTTAAAATCGTACTTTAGTAAAAATACAAAAGTATCAGCATCAAAATATAAAGGAAAGTAAAAGTATCTCACAATAATGTATATTATATCACTAATTAGCTTTATTCATAATATTACATGATCATTTATTAGTTGATTTTATATTTTGTATTAATAATCTAAAGCTGGGAAATAAATGTAGTTGAGTAAAAAGTACATTATTTTCCTCCAGTAGTGGAGTAGAAGTCTAAAGTACCATAAAATTCAAGTACCTCAATATTGTATTTAAGTACAGCGCTTGAGTAAATGTACTTAGCCACCAAAAATACCTGTTGCAGAGGTGAAACGTGTCAGATAAGAACAGAATAACTGACATTATAACATCACTTTGCAAACTATCAATAACAACAACCTGATGATTATGTTTTTTCTCATTGTTTTCTGTGTGTGTGAAAGATTTAGTTGTGTGTGTGTGTGTGTGTTATAATCTCAGTGTAATGACCTGTTTGCTTGCAGTCAGAGACCGACCTCCGGAGAACATCCACATCTCCTCTCTGCCTCCCAGTGTTCCCACAGACCCCGCAGAACAAACCGGAGCACAAGGTGACCACGTTTGTTTTGTCGACACTTTAATTTGTGTTGTGTGTCGGGAGAGGTTGGCTCCAGCGTCAGTCGTTCTCTCCTTACAGGACAAACTCATTATATTACTAACGAATTTGTGTTCATCCAATACGCTCCACCACTTAATATCTTAAACACTATTAGATGGATTGCCATGAAATGATTTACAGATAATCACGAGGACCAGACGATGGATCCTGATGACTTTAGTGATCCTGTGACTTTTCCTCTACTGTGGTGAAAGCAGCAATAAAAGATTATTCATCCCTTCACACGTACTGTGTCCCGGAAACGACCTGATGCCTTCAGATAGACGTTACAGAGCGAGCAAATATACAAACAACCGCTACAAGCTTTCTTTCCTGGCAACGTTTATAACATTACTCAACAAGAAGAAGAAGACCGGTTAATCTAATGTATAATCTAATTACAATGTGTGCCCCATGAACTTTATATGAACTCTGTAGGTTATACAGCTGTGTGGAGCACTTTGGCCCAATTAAAAACAAGAAGGTACATCTTATCTAATCTTAAAAACATAAGACGATAAACCTGGAAACAGCTGCATGTTTCATTATTAACTCGGTACCAAGATGACATTTGTTTAGTTTTAGTCTAGTTTTATAGTTTCTAAGTGTGGAAGCTCTTGTCCACAGTCAGGGATAAGGATGACAGAGAGGAGGTGTAGTGTCACACACAGCTTTATTCTCACACAGGTAAGCTTTATATCACAGGCACAGCTGACAGGTCGCTCTCCTGTCTATCGCTCTGCTGTCCACTGCTCTCCAGGCTGCGCTGCGTCGTGGCTGAAGAAGCGTCTCCGTCTTCTCTGGAACCCAGCCTACTGCAAGAGAACAGAACCAGGCCATCACCGTGCATTTATTATGAGACTGATTACCTGATTCCGTTCAGCTGTCTGGCCTCCAGCTGGGACACTCCTGTCTCTCCCCAGCAGCGGGTGCCCTAACCACACCCCACTGCCACACACCCCCACCGCCCGACTCAGGCCGGGAGCCCGCCGGCGGCAAGCTAACTCTCCCCCCTCTGCCGAGCGAGAGAGGAAATCAGCCAAAACCATCCGGTTACCCGGCCTGTGGATCACCTTGAAGTTGAACGGTTGTAACGCCAGATACCAACGGGTGATCCCGGCGTTGGCATCCTTCCTGCGGTGGAGCCACTGGAGCAGGGCATGGTCCGACCAGAGAGTGAAACAGCGCCCCAGGAGGTAATAACGCAGGGCGTCGATCGCTCACCGTATGGCGAGGCACTCTTTCTCCACCGTACTGTAGTTCACCTCCCGCTGAGCCAGCTTCCGGCTAATGTACAGTACGGGGGGGGTCGACCCCCTCCACCTCCTGGGACAGAACGGCTCCCACCCCGCTGTTCGAGGCGTCGGTCTGCAAATCAAAAAGAGCAAAGTTAGGAGCGAACAGTAGTGGCTCCCCACAGAGGGCTTTCTCTACCCTCTCAAACGCCCGCTGACACGGCTCCGTCCACTGGACCGGATCTGAAGCACCCTTTCGGGTCAGGTCGGTCAAGGGGCAGGTCAGCTCCGCGAACCCCGGAATGAACCGACGATAGTAGCCGGCCAGCCCCATAAACCTCCTGACCTCTTTTTTCGTCTTAGGTCTTAGCTGAGGCCGCACCTGCTCGCCACCCAAGTGGTACCCCAGATACCGTACCTCCCTCCGCCCAACCGCACACTTCTTCGGGTTTGCTGTGAGCCACGCGCGATAGGGCCGTGACTGTACTGTCACCGTCTCTATGTGGTGGTGTGCGAGAGTAGTGAGCCCGGGCAGGGGGGAGAACACATCGGCAAAAAGCCTTTGCAACGCGACAACGTCCGCTCTCTGACCCGGTGAAAGCTGGCTGTCACAAAAGACCAGGGCTGATTTTGCCGTTTTTAATACCTCTGGCCCAAGCTCATCTTTCTCCATCACCGTAGTAGTAGAGAGACAGAGGCCACCTCTCTCCACTCTTTTAAGAGATTGAAGTGGTAAATTTGTGTCGCCCACCCCCTGTCCGACCACACCACCTTGTAATCGACGTCCCCCACCCGCCGGGTGACCACAAAGGGCCCTTGCCACTTGGCCAGTAATTTGGAGCTAGAGGTAGGGAGCAATACAAGTACTTTATCTCCCGGTGCAAATTGCCTGAGTCTCGACCCTCAGCTGCTGACGTGCCTGGGCCTGGAGTAAATTCTCACGTGATAACTGTCCCAGTGAATGGAGTTTCGCTCTCAGGTCCAGGACGTACTGCACTTCATTCTTACTTGTGCTAGGACCCACCTCTCAGTTTTCTTTAACCAGGTCCAAAACACCCCACAACAGCTCAAAGGGAGAAAATCCCGTGGAGGCCTGGGGAATCTCCCGCACTGCGAACAACAGAGGGTCTAACCACTTATCCCAATTGCGACTATCCACCGCTTCACGTCCGCGCGAATGCCAGGCCAATAAAATCGGGCCATGATCCGGTTGAGTGATTTGTCGTACTCTAGATGACCGTGGGGACATGGGGTTATGATGAGCCGCCTGGAAAACTGTTTCCCGGCGGCTTTTTGGAACCAACAACTGGGTATTTAACTCTCCTGTCTGTGTGTCACGGCTCACATGGTACAGTCTGTCCCTAATCACCGAGAAGTGGGGGTGTGTCAGTGCGGCGTTTGGGTGTAGTGGGGAACCATCCACACACACTACTTGCTCGAAAGCGTGACGTCTATGCTTTTTTCCCTTAAATGAAATTACAAGGGTCACCACAGGGTACTCGTGAATATCCCCATGCACACACCTCACCTTCACCTACGACGCCTCCAGCAACGCCCCGGGCCGAACCAAGCGCTGGTGGATCATGGTCTGCGTACATCCCGAGTCCCACAGAGCTTGGCGAATACCCCCTGTATACATACCGGTACACGGTACATCCCTTCCGGACCGGGGGAGGAGTCTGGCGGTGCTACAATCTGGACCAACTGCCTCACCTCCATGACTGGACTGTCCCGCCGGGTGTGGTCGAGCTTGCCGCACCGCCAGCACCCCAGCCCTGGCATTTGAGGAGCCCTCTGTGGTGCCGGGCGACCAGACGCGTAGGCTGGGTCCTGTGGAGGAGAAAATAAAGAAGACTGGGGGTTAGGGAGCGGCTGGGGTCCAGCTGCCCCCGGGTTGTAGGCAGGACCCACGGAGGATGGCGTAGTGCTGGAACCTCCTCGGGGCTGGAATGGGCCGGAGCTGAGGAGGAGAGATGGCCCGGGCTTCGGCCCCCAGGCTCCGCCGGGGAAGGGAGAGGTGGTCCTCCACGAGTCTGACGGCAGAGTGGGAGTCCGGCGATGAATTGCTCCAGGGCCACCTGCCCGACGATGTCCTCAATGGAGTTGACTCCCGGCTGGAGCCAGTGCCTAGCCGAGTCAAGGAGCTGCTGGGCGAAGGCGAAGGGTCGGCCAGCGTCCTCAAAGGGCAGGCTCCGGAGCCGGCGGTGATGACCCTCTGGTGTGCTGCCCAGCCGGTCCAGGATTGCCCTCGTAGCCGTATCTGGAGGCAGGCTATGGGTGGCCCGCTGGGCTTTCCCGGAAAGCAGGGGGAGCAGTCGTAGGCTCTTTTGCTTAGATTATAAACTGCATGTTGTGCAATGACAACAAAGTTAAATAGAATATAATACTTCTACAATTCAGAGGCAAATGTCTTACCTTTTACTCCACTACATTTATTTTACAGCTTTTCTAACTAGTTACTTTGTAGATTCATGTTATTAATACAATATACAAATTCATTTATACATTTTTATTATTATTATAGATTAAACTACTCTGCAGTATAAAAGTAATTAAAATTAGCTCCAAGTTTACCTGCTGCAACATTAAAGTGATGAACACATTAATGCATTAATAATTATTCTCCACTACATTTCAGAAGGAAATATTTAACAGATGAGAAGCGTAAAGTGTATATACATGTTAATAATGTTGTTGTTTTAATCTGTGCAGAATAAAATCCTTCAGAGCCGTCAGACTGGAGGTTTTCTTGCACCTAACAAACATAATTTCATTCGTATTTTTATCAAATCAGTGAAAAAGTACAATAATGAATTTGTTCTGCTGATGAACAGAAACGGCCTCTTTACAGTGCAGGTGCTGTCATCAAATGTTTCAACGTGTTATTTCCAGTGTGTTCATGATTTGTGTGTGTGTGTGATGTTTTCTGTCATATTAAAGCCGATGACTTGGAGGGAGAGAAAGCCGTGATCCAGACGACACACACACACAGAGGCTCCTCGGTCTTCCTCCAGAAGCAGAACAATGAACCGGTTTCTAGTACTTACTTTGAGCAGAGGGTCCCTGTTCCCGAGGAGGGCAGCGAGGTGAAGCCACGAGAATACCTGCATTTAAATTTTAAATTGAGACAATTTCCTCTTATAGTTTGTTTTTGTTATAGTGATAACCACCAGCATGCAGTATAGTATGTACAGTTTGATGTTGTCAGTGTCACAAAGTGGTGGAAAGTTTTGATGTACTTGTACTTCACTTGAGTATTTCCATTTCCTGCGACTTTATACTTTATACTCCACAATGCAGATTAATAATACAAAATATAATAAACAAATAATGTACCATGTTTTATTATAGGTTAAGTTAAAGTGATGTGCACGTAAATGCATTAATATTTATAATCCTATAATTTACATTATTCTGAAATGGGCCGTTGTGCAGAATGAGTACTTTTACTTTATGTATATATTGATGCTACCACTTATGTACTTCTACTTAAGTTACATTTTGAATGCAGGACTTTCACTTGTAACAGAGTATTTCTAAATTGTAGTGTTGATACTTCAGTAAATGTGAGTACTTCTGCTGTTACAGTTAATCTTTCTGTCTCCTGCAGGGGGGCTTCAGTCTCCGAAAACTGTGGGCCTTCAGCGGCCCCGGGTTTCTGATGAGCATAGCCTACCTGGACCCGGGTAACATCGAGTCTGACCTGCAGTCTGGTGCTAAAGCTGGCTTCAAGGTAACTAAAATAATGTTTACTACAATAACTGACACTGACTGCTGTGTTCACTTTATTTTTGGTTGATTAGAAATAGCCTGACGTGTGCTTGAAATGATTAGTATGATATTATATGGAGTGAACTGTGTTACAAATCTGTCTCTCTGACATAGTTCATCAGGAAATAATAAAGCAACTTCAATAATAAATTCAGATTATAATTATGAAATAATTAATAATAAAATAATTCTGCCTGTTACATTAATAAAATATATATATATATATATAATTTATTTTTATTTTTTTTCAAAAACATGGCAATTAAAAAATAAATTGTACACTAAATATCACTTGTTATTTTATGTGAACAAATCATCCAATAATGCTTGACACAACTTTGACTTGGTGTGTAGCATCACTGTCCATCAATGGCAACATCTAGGTTCTTTTTGTTGAAATGTTTTTAAAAATAAGCTTGCCTGTTGTAAACATGCGTTTAGGCAGGAAAGACCGTAAATAATGTAGAAAAATAAAGTATTATCTGCTGAAAATATCTCAACTGGTAGGATAACAATATGATTCAACAAGTTTAACTTTCATATCTGCTTATCTGTGTCCTGAATCGTTGCCACACATGCAGTTTCCCTCTCACTCTGTTGTTTTTAATCTGTCAACATTCAGTTACATAAACAACCCTAACATTCACACTTCCTGAAAGACGGATCACTTCCAGGATCTCTCGTTCCGCCTCGCATCAGAGAGTCTCACGATGCTGCAGCTCAAAGTTTAACAAAAGTGAACTTTGTCCCGCAAAGACTAGAAACACATTCTTGAATTCATTAGTGGCAAGAGCTTTAAATAAAGTGAATGAGAGGTGGAGTGAATATTCACAGAGTGACCGAGCCCTCAGCCTGATGTTGTGCAATTATTTTCAAGGTTTAAGACGCGTGAGGCTACAAAACCATTAACCAATCGTTTCTAAAATACTTAATGTCACGTTAAGGCCCTGTCACACATCTCCGTATGACAGAAACGTATGCTGCCGTAAATTAATATTTGTCAGAGTCCAAATACGTCCAACTTTTCATCGGATCGGAGAAGTGAACATATACAAATACGCATGTCTAACTACTTACCTAATAATAATACTTACCTACGTAAATATAGTACGTGAATACTTACCTACCTAAATATAGAACGTGAATACTTACCTACGTAAATATAGTACGTGAATACTTACCTACGTAAATATAGTACGTGAATACTTACCTACGTAAATATAGAACGTGAATACTTACCTACCTAAATATAGTACGTGAATACTTACCTACGTAAATATAGAACGTGAATACTTACCTACCTAAATATAGTACGTGAATACTTACCTACGTAAATATAGTACGTGAATACTTACCTACGTAAATACAGTACGTGAATACTTACCTACGGAAATACAGTACGTGAATACTTACCTACGTAAATACAGTACGTGAATACTTACCTACGTAAATACAGTACGTGAATACTTACCTACGGAAATACAGTACGTGAATACTTACCTACGTAAATACAGTACGTGAATACTTACCTACGGAAATACAGTACGTGAATACTTACCTACGTAAATATAGTACGTGAATACTTACCTACGTAAATATAGTACGTGAATACTTACCTACGTAAATGTAGTATGTGAATACTTACCTACGTAAATACAGTACGTGAATACTTACCTACGTAAATACAGTACGTGAATACTTACCTACGGAAATACAGTACGTGAATACTTACCTACGTAAATATAGTATGTGAATACTTACCTACGGAAATACAGTACGTGAATACTTACCTACGGAAATACAGTACGTGAATACTTACCTACGTAAATATAGTATGTGAATACTTACCTACGGAAATACAGTACGTGAATACTTACCTACGGAAATACAGTACGTGAATACTTACCTACGTAAATATAGTACGTGAATACTTACCTACGTAAATGTAGTACGTGAATACTTACCTACGTAAATGTAGTATGTGAATACTTACCTACGTGACTACGTTAGAGGTACGTTAGATATAGGCTACGTTGGCTGACGGTGAATCCTACAGCCAGTTTATTGATACCGAGTGGATAACCTATTCCTACCCGATGTTAAGATGATGCCTGACGACGGAGTAACTTATTAAACGTGTTTCTACAGGACAGCTAGCGTTCAGCATGTTAGCCGTTCTCCAGCATCAGCATGACTTGAACCAGATGGCACTTTTCCAGCTCCGTTGGCCAGACGCTCTGATACGTTTTAAATAAGTAAGTTATACGCTATCAATGTTTGACATGCGTATAATAATTAGTTATGTATTCGTTATGTATGCGTCAGCTACAACACCGCTGTGGAAAAGTTGGACGTATTTGGACTCATTTTGAGCTACTTTTCATATACGCCGGCATGTTTCTGCCATACGGAGCTGTGTGACAGGGCTGTGTGTCTGGCGTGTTCGGCGTGTCGTCTGCATCCTTCAAACAATCATAACATACCCTTAATTTCTATCAACCTTTTGTCGATATTTCGTATGCGTCGGCATACATTTCTGTCATACGGATATGTGTGAAAGGGCCTTTACATTTATTTTTAGAAACATTTATGGTTGACTTTGTTCCGATCCAGCGATAGTGTCGCTTTAGTGTTCAAGACAATAAAACTGTATAATGACAATATCTGATCTTCTATGAAGGTATGAATGTGATATGAACGTCTCATCCAGCTCAACAGACAGAGAGACACACGAGTGAAAGCATGATAATATCAACTCTTCCTTTATCGTGTTGAGAGGTTGCAAAAGGGGAAGTAGATGCAGATGGTATCGCAGCATTACAGGACGTGAAAGATTTTGTAAAGTCTAAAGGAACTGAGAAAAAAAAAAAGGAATTATGATCAGAATTGATTTCCGTTTGTAAACCTGTGAAAAAGCTCTTTGTGACGAATTTAAGTTGGTGAAAGATTTGAGAATTGAGAACATTTTTGCAGAAGTTATATCAACATTGAGGTTACTCAAAGACAGGTAGTGTTTGTAGCGCCGTCCGTAGAGAAACACCTGCACGACGTACAACCAGCTACAGCTCTTCCTCGTCGCCCTCTTTTCAGTTGGCAAACAGCAAAACTACATCGACTATATCAACGTTTTAAAACGATCAATAACAGAGAAAGTTCTCCTCTCTCTCCTCCTGCTCTCTGTGATCAATGACTTTGTGTTGTAATGCAGCCAAATTCACAATATAGTTCTCGTTTACATATTTTTCTCCGCTGTCGGACAACTGAACGAGTATGAATTAGTGATTGTATTCGATCTGCTGCACTGATAAAGTCATTATTTTAGAACCGTGACGTCGTCCCTGCATGAAAAGCACAGGTGTAATTGATAACATTAAAAACGACTGAATTCTATTTACAAGTCAAAAAGTCTGCTGTGAAAAAGCGCTTTTTCTGGAATAAATGTCTAAATAAATTTCTTCCACAGGTTTACAAAGGATGATTTACGACTACAAACTAATGCATTATTTAAATTGTATTGTATTGAATTATTTGAGCTCACAAAGGCGGCTGATTAACTGCTGACTGTTCTCGTGCCGTCAGCTCCTCTGGGTGCTGCTCGCAGCCACCATCATCGGCCTGCTGCTGCAGCGGCTGGCGGCTCGGCTCGGCGTCATCACCGGCATGCACTTGGCCGAAGTCTGCAACCGCCAGTACCACACGGTGAGATATCAGTAATCACAGCTGTTTGCATGCTATCTACAGCGCCTGCTGACACTCACTGTGTTCACCTGTGATCAACTGACTTCGCCAAAACTCTGCAGCGATGCAGAAATGATCTGACTGAGGCTGTAAGCAGCAGGAGTCCGAGTTTAAACAGCCTCGTTGAGCTCTGGTGCTACAGGAGCTGTAATCCTTGGATTACATGAGCAAAACATTCAGTTAAAACCAAATGTGGGTTTCGATTCAGGGATAAATCCAGGGTTACGTAATGAATTATTGTGTAAAAATGTCTTAACCACATGTCTGAAAAAAGTCATGTGACCTTTTGTTCTCTGCAGCCCAACGACTGTGATTTTAAGAGGCTGGATGAATTAAGACATGTAAAAACAGTACTATCTAAATGTATACATATTTCAACGTATTATATGCAATATTCAGACCTTTTATTGTCTCTCATTGCTTCATATTGCAGCTCCTTCTTTGACATTTATGTATATTTTCATTTCTATCTTCCATTTTTCATCTTCCATAATAAATCTTTCTTGTTACTTCTGTCGGAAACATAATTAAACATTTTCACTCTGTAATAATATGTTAGCTTGGATATTTAATTCATACTGAACTTAATGTCTTAATATCACCTGTGTCGTCTGTCAGGTGCCTCGTGTCATCCTGTGGTTGATGGTGGAGCTGGCCATCATCGGCTCAGACATGCAGGAGGTCATCGGCTGCGCCATCGCTTTCAACCTGCTCTCCTCCGGCAGGTGATGTGAACACACACACATCTAATGATTGGCCTAAAAGTACTAATACTACACTATAAAAATACTCTGGTGCAAGTAGAAGTCCTGTAGGTCTAATCAGGAAATTCATTATTAGTAGTAAGTAAAAGTACTGGCCCCCGTGACTGCTATACTATTATATATTATATCATTAGATTATTATTACTCAGGCAATAATGTTAAAGCAGGATTTTACAGTTGTATTAGGTTGAATTATTATCTAAATAAAAAATAATTAAAAGAAAAAGGTTCCAACAATGCAAGAAATAAAAAATAAATAAAATAGTGCAAGAGACATAATGGTGTAAACATAATGCAGGAATAAATGTAATATATGCATGTGAAAATAGAATAAGATTAAAAAGAAATAGAATAAATTAAAAAGAAATTAATAATAAGAAATAGAATATGATTAAAACACACCTTTTCTATGGAGCAAACATCAGCAAGGTATTAAAATAATAATACGTAGGAAGTAATTTGCCGTCATGGATCGGTGGCTCACGGAGATGTTAGATTCATGGGCAACAGTTCGACAATCAGCAATGCTGTGAAAATTAAACGGGTTGTTTTTGTAACAAATAGGAAGATTTCTTTTTGCTACTTCTATGTTGGATTCATGATTATTTTCAGATATATTTGGAAAAACCTTTTGGCCCCCTGCAGTAACTTTGAGGACCCCCTAGGGGTCACGGACCCCCCGTTGAAGACCCGTGGCTTAAGCGATAAACAAAATAGTTTCCACCTGACGGCTGCAGAGAGTTTAGGACTGCTTGCTTTGCACAGTGGAAAAAAGAATCGTCTCAGATATCCTGTTCTCTCCCCGGCTGTTTGCTTTGGGTGGCCCCTCTGCGTTGAGTGACTTGACTTCACCACTCGCTGATTAGCTCCAGACTGTCCTTAAGTTAGGACGGAAACTTCTGGTTGAAGAATAGAAAGCCTCCTCTGCGCCAGCACCTTCTCTGTGGCACACTTTGAGGCTGCCTGATAAGGTGGAGGAGACGCCGCTTCAAATGTGGGCAGTGCAAATGAGTTTGTAGCTCATAAAAATGGCAGTAAATATATATGTATAACTTCTCATTTCAGCTGAACTGGAAGTTTAATTTATAACAAAACATATTTTATAATCTCTTTTATATGTTTTGTAAGCAAACATGTTAATCTGTAAATGAACTAAAGCTGTTGGATAAATCTAGTGAAGTAAAAAGTACAATATTTCCCTCTGAGCTGTAAAGAGATAAACCTCAAAATAATACCTGAGTACTTACAGAATAATCTCTTTATTACGAGTTTGGTGTTGATTATTTCCACTGTGTGTGTTCACCCATAGGATCCCCTTGTGGGGCGGCGTCCTCATCACCATCATCGACACGTTTGTCTTCCTCTTCTTGGACAAATACGGTAGGTTGTGGTCAAACGCTCACAGTGAAACATGGCGCTACAGCAACAAATGACACGTCTTTATTCCTGTCTCTGCAGGCCTGAGGAAGCTGGAGGCCTTCTTCGCTTTGCTCATCACAATCATGGCCATCACCTTTGGATATGAGGTACAAACATTTACATGACCGAGCAAAACATCGAATGCAAACCATCTTATTTTCTTGCTTTCTTGGTCACTTGTGCTGTGAGCTCGCAGCTGACCTTCAGCACGCTGCATCAGTTCCATTTCTCCTTGTTGCAGTGACTCTGAAATATACAGTGTGTAACATCTGTGCTGCGCTGAGGCTGTCTTGTAGTGATGAGATCTTTGCTGTTTAACAAGAAGACGTTTATGAGGCACCTTTCTGGTTTCATTGTGTATTCAAGTCTGCTCATGCACTGCTTTGTCTCATGCCAGTATGTGACGGTGAGTCCAGACCAAGGCCAGCTGCTGAAGGGGATGTTCGTGCCGTACTGCGAGGGCTGCGGGCCGGTCCAGCTGACTCAGGCCGTCGGCATCGTGGGCGCCGTCATCATGCCTCACAACATTTACCTCCACTCTGCTCTCGTCAAGGTGCGATCAACTGCCGGATATTTGTAGCATTCCCCCTTTTTTATTTTTTTAAATCAGCTGTGTGAAACTTGTATCGGCAAATCGTTAATGTCCAGACGCTGGACGACCGACTGTCCTTCGGTGCAAACATCGCTGCAACAACCCGCTCCTGCAGACGCACTCTGTACAACATCAGGAGGACACGTCCCCTACTGACCCAGAAGGCGACGCAGGTTCTTGTCCAGGCTCTTGTCATCTCACGCCTTGCACTACTGCAACTCCCTCCTCGCTGGACTGCCTGCATGAGCCATCCGACCCCTACAGCTCATCCAGAATGCAGCAGCCCGACTGGTCTTCAATCTACCCAAGTTCTCCCACAATGCACCGCTTCTACCGCTCCCTTCACTGGCTACCAGTGGCGGCCCGAATCTGCTTCAAGACTCTGGTGCTGGCCTACCGTGCTGTGAATGGATCAGCCCCTTCCTACATCCAGGCCATGGTCGAACCATACACCCCAGCACGCTCACTTCGCTCTGCGTCGACCAATCGGCTCGCTGCTCCCTCACTACGAGTGGGACTCAGATACCCCTCAAACAAAACCCGCCTGTTTGCTATCCTGGCTCCTAAATGGTGGAACGACCTCCCCATTGATGTGAGGTACAGCAGACAGTCTTCACACCTTCTGCAGACTGAACACTCACCTGTGTCGACTGCACCTCGGCCGAATGAATAAAACATAATAACTGTTCTTTGTATGTTGCACTTACATTGGTTCGGCTTATTTGTAGCTAATAGTTGAATTTGTATTCTATTGTTTCTGTATGTTGCACTTCAAACTGGCTGATTTGAAGACAGTGTTAAAGGATTGTACCTGTTTGAAGCTGATGTACTTACAAGACTCTTGCTGTTCGGAGTTGCATCCTCATGATTGTTTGCACTTCTTGTACGTCGCTTTGGACAAAAGCGTCAGCTAAATGAACTGTCATGTAATGTCATGTAATGTCCTCTCAGTCTCGAGAAGTGGATCGGTCGAACAAGAAAGAAGTAGAAGAGGCCAACAAATATTTCTTCATTGAGTCGACCGTGGCGCTCTTCATCTCCTTCCTCATCAACGTGTTTGTGGTGGCCGTTTTCGCCGAGGCTTTCTACGGACGCACAAATCAAGAGGTGGTGAGTGTCTCTGCAGCCGCTCGTATAATCTTCAAGTCGTCTTTTGCAAGTTTAAAAACGCGTGTTTTCTTTGGCTGCCGTGCTTCAGCTGTGTGTTTTCTCTTTATTTATTCCAGTACAGCGTCTGCAATGAAACAGGAAGTCCTCATTCACATCTATTCCCTCTGAACAATGAAACACTAGAGGTGAACCTCTTCAAAGGGGTAAGTTCAAAGCTGTTGCTTTTGTAACTTGCATTGCAGAATAAGAATTGTATGTGCAAGAGACTTAATTATAAAATAACGGTCTAAATCAAAGCCACAAAGACGGATATAACTTTACTGTAATGGTGGTAGAAAGCACTATTTCTATTTTATGCTATTTTATACTTCTACTAAACTTATTAGACAGCTTAAATTACTTTGCAGATTCAGATTAATAATACAAAATATAATCGACAATTAAATGACGATGTAATATTATAAATTAAAATGATGCATCACTGGGATAAAACTGTTCTGAGTGCATAAAGAGTCAACTTTTTAACTCAGACTTTATGCATATGGTGTTCTTTATACTACATACCTAAAATCAGGTGTGTGTGTGTGTGTGTGTGTGTGTGTGTGTGTGTGTGTGTGTGTGTAGGGAGTGGTGCTGGGCTGTTTCTTTGGTCCCGCAGCGCTCTACATCTGGGCTCTTGGGATCCTTGCGGCCGGGCAGAGCTCCACCATGACTGGAACGTACTCCGGCCAGTTTGTCATGGAGGTGAGTGGAGGAGGCCGTGCACGAACACACACACGTGTAGCACAAAGAGACGAAATGTCCGCCCGCTCTTGTAAATGTCACAGACTGATGTGTTTTCCTTCCTTCAGGGTTTCTTGAACCTGCGCTGGTCGCGTTTCGCTCGGGTGTTGTTGACCCGCTCCCTCGCCATCACTCCCACCCTGCTGGTGGCCATCTTCCAGGACGTGCAGCAACTGACGGGCATGAACGACTTCCTCAACGTGCTGCAGAGCATGCAGGTCAGGCGGGGGAGGGGGGGAGAAGCTGCTTCATCAACACCTCTTCATCTTCGCCTGAAGGGCTTTTCAATGAGTTCTTATAACCAAGACAAAACAAGGAAGGACATTAATATCATTAAGAGTTACAAACAATTAAACCCAAACATAAGAGAGGATTTAGAAATATTCAGATTTAATACAGTATTCAAAACTCTATAAAATGCTCTTTGAAGCAAAAGCATTCAAGCAAGTAGCAGTGATGCAAAGCCGTTAAATAAATATCCAAATAACAAAATGTGGTCGAATTTGAGGAAGACAAATATCTTAAAGAAACACAGGAAGACGCACAACGGTCTGACAAAGCAGGAGCTCCTGATGCACAAGTCCCCCTAACAGTGTTGGGTTTAATGAATTTAATATGTCATGGCTCTCTACCGGCAGATATCATTTGTATCGGTCATTAGAGAGCCATTAAATATTATATAGTATGAAGGCTGCATTCTTATGACTCTGCCTGTAGTTTGAAGTATTTGTGAACATGAACATAATCAGCTTTTACAGATTAGAGAAGGTTGCTCTTTAATGTTCTTACAATAATTAACATTTGGAGTAAAAACATGCCGTATACAGTGTTTGGAAAAGTTGTGAATATAACTCCATCATTCTTCTCTCACAGTTGCCATTTGCCCTCATTCCCATCCTCACTTTCACCAGTTTGCCTTCTCTCATGAATGAGTTTGCCAATGGATTGTGAGTGTATCTACATCATAAACACACAAATACACATTCTAATAGTTTCTCCTATAACCCATTGTTGATCTCATGCTTTCAAAATATGGCTCTGATAGTTTGAAACATTTAAAAGAATGGTGTGATGAGTGTGGTTTCCCGGCAGGAGGGTATTTTAATTCTGCTATTTTATATTATTTTAATTCTGCTATTTTATACTATTTTAATTCTGCTATTTTATACTATTTTAATTCAGCTATTTTATATTATTTTAATTCTGCTATTTTATATTTTAATTCTGCTATTTTATACTATTTTAATTCTGCTATTTTATATTTTAATTCTGCTATTTTATATTATTTTAATTCTGCTATTTTATATTATTTTAATTCTGCTATTTTATACTATTTTAATTCTGCTATTTTATACTATTTTAATTCAGCTATTTTATATTATTTTAATTCTGCTATTTTATATTTTAATTCTGCTATTTTATACTATTTTAATTCTGCTATTTTATATTTTAATTCTGCTATTTTATATTTTAATTCTGCTATTTTATATTTTAATTCTGCTATTTTATACTATTTTAATTCTGCTATTTTATATTTTAATTCTGCTATTTTATACTATTTTAATTCTGCTATTTTATATTTTAATTCTGCTATTTTATATTTTAATTCTGCTATTTTATATTTTAATTCTGCTATTTTATATTTTAATTCTGCTATTTTTATACTATTTTTAATGCTACTTCACACTCATTTACATCAACACTGTGATTATTGTACTGTAAATGCTCTGTCTAATCTTGTACTGTTTCTGCTGTGAAGCACTTTGGGCTGCAATTCTTGTATGAAAGGTGCTATACAAATAAAGCTTATTATTATTATTATAATTATTATTATAATCATAAACACACTTATTGTCTTTTTCCTGCAGAGTGTGTAAGATCGGGGGAGGAGTCGTGATCTTGATGGTGTGTGCCATCAACATGTACTTCGTCGTGGTCTACGTGACTGAACTCAACAGCGTGTGGCTGTATGTGCTGGCAGCGTTCTTCTGCATAGCATACCTGACATTCGTGGGATATTTGGTAGGTAACATAAGAGCAGTGCATTGAAGTTGTTCCAGTGTGGAATCGTTTAAAGTCATTTCTAAAAGAAGAAATACCCAAAATGTACTGCTTCCAGTCTCTCAAATGTCACATTTGCATGTTTTGTTAGTGTAAAATGAATATCTTTACATTTCTGGACCGTTGGTTTGGCAAAAACAAACGTATTTGTAAATGTATTGCCTCATTAAACTTCTTCTGTATATAACTTGGACATTTCAGCAGCACGGTTCACCATTTGACGCTGCATCTTGTGTAATGTCTCCGTCTCTGTGTGCTGCAGGTGTGGTTGTGTCTGATAGCTCTGGGAGTTTCCTGGCTGGATCCGAACACCAGGAGAAGGAACGACACGAGGATCCTGATCGAGCAGCAGCCGGAGTTTGACTCCTGAATCACAAGTGGACGTTTATTTCAAAGATGCAGCTGTAAGCAACCCGACTGACATTTTACTGTTTTCTCTTGCAGTCTTCGTTAGTGCTGATTTATTTATAATAGAAGTTAAAATGTATTAATGAATGGGATAGACATTTTCATCGAATCTTTAGTTACAACGTAATTACTGATTCAAAAAACAAAAACAAAATTCATGATGAGTTTTGCCAAATTGACAGATTTACAGTTGTGAATAAAAAGATAACGTGATGTCTGATCTGTTTGAATTTAGTTTTGGTGGGTTTCCTTTTTATTGCATAATTTAATTAATGGTTAATACTGCATTCTGTTCTTTAGTTAAGAAAGGGAACTACATATGGGGGGTGGTGATGGTCTAGTGGCACGGCTTCCAATACCAGTGTGCCCCTGAGCAAGGCACTTAACCCGGAGTTGCTCCAGGGAGTGTAACTGGCATTACAGTTGAACAAAGAAAGTTAATCAGTATAAAAATACAAGAAATGCTCATTTACATCCAAAGTCCTTAGGCAGGAAACAGAAACATTACAAGTTAAATCATACACATATACAATACACAAGATATATACAGAGTACATGGTGCAACATGTTTAAAGTGACGTTAACGTCGCATTTAATTATATAGAATATCTGTTTCATGATCGCAACGGCCAAAGTATGAAAGTGTGACAGAAAACCCGTGAGGACGGTATGACCTGGAATATCTTTTTTCCAGCCGTATTCATTTCAATTCAATTGATTATATCATTAGGCATTATATATAATTATAATGCCTAATGATATAATGCATTGATTTATGCGACCTGGACCGAACAGCTTCCTGCAGCACATTCAAATGTTGCAACAATTTCACTTTTAGTTTAGTTTTGCAAGAGAAGCAGGCAGATCAAATTGTAAAGTCTTAAAAAGTTTTAAATGACCTGAGGCCTCTTCTTTTTGTTGTTTTTGGAAGCTGAATTCAATGCTTCATGTAATGTCTCTTTTGGCCGCAGGGAGGCAGTGCACTCCTCACTTCATGTTCACCACCAGAGAGCTGAACAACACATTTAATGACACGGTGTGTTACATCACGTTGTATGTGTTGTTGCGACTGCACAGGAACAGCGTTATTGAGTCGGTTGCAGGCATTTGACTGTAATATTCCTGTATATTCAGATGTGTTTCACATGCCTGTGGTGGCGATGGTATGTCTGAGTTGCAACTATTGTGTAACTGCAAGCAAGCAGTGATGGTTTCACTGTGAATCCAGTCCTGCAGTGCTTCAGCAAGCCGGGGAGAGGCAGATGGACAGGTTTTGCTTTGCATTGTGGCGGGGAACTTTTTTTTTTTTTTCCTGTCATGGAGGCAGAGTTATGTAAGAGGGGAGAGTCTTCCCACCGCCCCTCTCTGTTTTTTGTTTTTCTCAATGAGCCAAATGTCTCCCTGCCTAGGCCTCACAGCCTGTCCAGTAGGCCCCTTTCCTGGAAACATAGCCTAGCAGAGGCCACTCAGGGGCAGGCCTGCGAGGTGGGAGGGAGAGGGAGGGTGGACTCTTCCAGCAAATCACATGATTGTAGACCCTACAGTCCCAGCCCTACATGAGGCTCAGATGCTGCAAGCACATTTCAACAGCTAGTTTGTCATAAGCATGATTGGATGTAGCTAATGCATGGCAGAGTGCATGAGGCTGTAAGTAGATGCTTTGGATTTCCAGGTGTAGTGATGTAGAACTAGAACGACAACACCTGACGGATGGAGTGTGTTTGTGTGTGTGTTTGTGTGTTTGTGTGTAAGAGGTCAATGGGTTTTCATTGTTTTTCCATGCATGTCAACATCCCTACAGATGTTTGCTATGCAGTTTAACTTGACCCGTTTGAATGTTTCTGAATATTTTCTTGTTTGGTGTCAGTGATATATTTACAATTGTATAGATTAATATGATCGAAGCTATTTTAAGAGTGTATTTTTATATTTGCTTTAATGTGTCGACATTTAACAGATTTAAGTCGCTGATTGATTTTGCTAAAAGATATCCTTGATGCATTAGTTATAGCAGAACGCCCCGTGTCGTTTTATTACTGCAGCTCGCGAGAACAGACTGATTTAATGAGTTTCAATTATAAAAATCATTAAATGCGTCATTGAATTGTAAACATACAGTCCCACTGAATAAACACAATAAACCACAGTGTGGAAATACAGGAATTGTATGTCAGGATGATTTTAAAAAATGATCTCATTTGTTTGATTTCATAACTTTTATGAACTTAAACAACAACATGAGGTGGAAGAGGAAATAAATCATGTATTTCCTCTTCCACCTCATGTTGGTATTTTGTTTTACGTGCTTGTGCATTCGTTCTGTTAATTGTTGAAAGATGGATGTAGCTTTAACTTGTACCTGATGTTTGAAGTCACATGTTTTGGGCAGCTTTTTTTTTTTTTTTTTTTTTTACCAGAGTTACAACAGCAGCACCTTGAACACTCAGCTCAGGGCCTCAAACGCCATCTGACCCCCTTTTGCTCCCCTACTCAGAGGAATGCAACATTTCCAGAAGAATAGGGCAGGATGCACCAGAGATCAGGCACAGATAATGCATTTCAAGTGGATTTAGTAAACAGTGGCATCAGCTGCACGCCGCATGACATTTTCCAGCTGTGCAGCCATACTTATTTTGTATATATTTTTACATAGATCTGCCGGTGCTGCCTTAAAATGTCCGACACCAGGAATGCAAACAGCGGGGCCATTCTTGTTTATGTCTTGCATTGTGGCCACTGTGGGCACTGGTGGAGCTTAATGGGCCCACATCTGTTTTGAATGGGTAGAGTGACTATTTCAACCGTGTAGGTTTTTTTTATTAACAAGTTTATTTTATTGTTTTCTTCAGCTGAACTGTATGCAGTTTGTGTTCATATGTGTGCTTTATGATCTGCTGTTGCTGTACATCACAGTTGCTCTCCGTGCATTACAGCAAAGGGGTTTAAGAGGTATATCTTAATATCTGGGGACTGAACATGATCCACTTCTATTTAAAAACAAATGTGTTTTGGTTCTGGCTGCTCAGGAAATCACTTTACTCAGCATAGTGAAAAATGATTGTAAAATACAGAGGATTTGTCTGCAGCTGATTTATTTGAATTAATACAAAACATTTGTTCTAACTAGATTTACACCTAAATCATTAACTTAAAAGTTGATTTAATATTATAGCTGTATTTTAATATGATGCAACAACCATGTAATGTTTATGCTGAGCAAGCCTGTTGTTGCACAAATGAGGGTGATTGCCACAACACAGTGGTTTCCAGAGAAAATAGCAGTTTGTAGGCAAAAACAGTTTTGTTTCATTGTTGTGTCATCAGGGGAAAATAAGATTCCAATACGCTGTCTAACTTGCAAAAAGCGACCTTTTATCGGCACAATTGTGCCAGTAAAAGGAAGTAAAAGGAAAGAGAAAATCAAAGGAACCTTGGTCACTGGTTTCACTCTGCCCTCTGTTACCCCCATACACACAGAAGGCTACTACTGAGGGACAGTAAGCATGGAGTTCTGCATGGAGTTATACCTACCAACTAAACTCTTCGGATGAGGAGATGCTATTCAGTGAAGAATGAGGGGGTCCACACGGTTAATTAAAACTGGAAACATCTGCTCGGCTGTTACATGCATACATAGAAGCAGTCATATGCGAGGAACATCTTAAGTCTCAAACTCTCCCAACACAGCTAATTAAATATGTATGAAAAAGAAAAAGAAGATCACGCAAGTAAAAAACAAATGATGGCTGCTACATACTGTATGTTTAGTGATTTTGACTGAATATAGCCTATCCTTTTAATAAGCTTGTTATTTAATATGCCATCATCTCTGTTTTTGGTTTCCCTGCTAACCAGAGATTTTGATATCGCGATGTTGCACAGTTAAAACCGTGAATGTTATGCTTCTAAACGAAAAGGTAACCCCACTGTACTGTGAGGCCATAATTACCAACTTCTGGGACAATAAGAAAAAGTATGAAACATTACAGGCAACGGTTAAGTTTTCTGGAGATAATTTTGCATTATTTTGGCTTATAATTAATAATAATCCTGATACATTAATTTTAAGTTGAATAACAGTCAAACATGCAGACTACAAACAATAAATACATATTTGTGTAACATAAAATGTAAAACAATAAAGAAAAATGTATTAAACTAAAAAAATAACAATTAAATGGGGTGAAATGGTGGGCAACCTTTAACTTATGTATATCACCATGAAACGTCCCAAGTTGATTACTTGCATTGAGACAAGTATTTGTTGCATTAGGCCTACAAGTTTTCTGAAATGTTATGTTTAAATATGCAAATGAGGCATTATCTAATGCTAACTTTAGGTGAATTTAGGAGAAATCTACAGACGTGAATAGACAACGTATATAAAACACGTAGATGTGTATTTTTTAATGTTTTCTTTCTACTAGTCTAAAAGAAGACATGTTATGAAAGCAAAAATAGCACAACATCTCAAAATTGGCCAGTGCATGAAAAACGATGTTTCTGCGTGTAGTGTCTCACGTCAGGAGAAAGAACTACGCTGCGTGTCTTCTTTCATATTTAAATGTGTAGTTGCAGAAATTAACATTCATTTTTAAATAATTTACTAACAATGTGATCTCGAGCAGCGCTGGAATGTGTTCAGTGCGGCGCGTGCAGGACGGGGAGGAATGCCTTAGCCACGCCCCCCCTCCACCCAGGCGTCCAATAAGGGAGCAGGGACGGTTTCAAGGCGCCCGTGGAGTCCCAACCGTAGAAAAACAAAGCCCCGGATAGCAACGAAACTCATATTTTACATCTAACTGCGCAGGGAAATCCGTTTTATTGCATCGAAAGCGACCGTAGAGGTCGATTCTCGGTGTTTTTCGTCGCTCTTTAAGGCCTTTTGGGCGATGTTGTTTATCTGTAGTAAAGGGGGGCTTGAAACCGCCCTCCCTTGCCCCATTTCCTCGGTTGTTTTCCTCCTCTCGCCTGGATTCTCCATGTTGTTGGTGCAAGAGTACGGACTTCGCAGCGACGGGGTAGAGGGGGCTGCTCGGTGATATTACCCGTAATAGTAATGGTAAACCCGAGACGACGGAGCTGACAGAGTCTCAAATAGCCTCCAAAAAAACATATCCAAGTGCCTTGCCCCCTCCCCGGGCGACGGACCTCCGAGAGAGAAGGAGAAGAAGAAGCGGCGGGGGAATAAAGAAACACAGGAACAAGATAAATCCTGCTCTCATCGAGGATTGTTACTGAGGCGAAGGACAAGTTACCTCGGTGAATAATTTAGTCAACTTGTCAATAAAAGCCAATGAGGGATGCCCATCAGTGTTCGGGGACAGGATTTGAGGATTTTGAGGGCTCCGTGATTGTCAGATGGAAAGTTCTGTTATCACCCAAGTGCAGAAAGAAGACGTTCAAGTGTCACCGAAAACAGGTGAGGTGGGCCCGTGTTGTGTGTGATGTCGGAGTGTTATTACATCTGCTCCATGTGGTGCCGTTATATTAGAGTATTTACTGGATAATGATCGGTATACAGAAAGCCTGTAGTGCGCCCATTTGACAGTTGAGCGCTGCGGACGCTGCCTGCGCGCGGGCGAAGAGGCGCATTGCCCCCCCCCCCCCCCTCCTTTTTTTTTTTTTAAACAAACAAATCTGTCATATTTAGATCTAATCACTATGAAATACACAGGCAGAGTCTGAAAGAATCATAATGTCTCACTAATACTGTCTTCACCTGCATGTCATGAAGATAATAACTGCTCAATAACATGAGGACATTGTTGCGCAGTTTTACCACAGCTACATTCTTCCTATACTATTTAATATAAGGTCAAGTGTAAGTTCACAGTCTCCATTTTCGCACTGGGTTTACCAGTCAGATCTTATCTTTGGATCCTGTTTTTTTTTATCTCTCTTTGTATGTGTAAATGTCGCTTCTTAACATGTGGTGTTGTGATCATGGCTGAGTTCTTCTCCGTGCATCATGGCCAGCTCTCCCAAAGCTCGCCTTGTATTTATGTCGATCAGGTTCCAGCTTGTTTGGCACCATCCCACATCCTACTACTACCAAGGTACAACGTGAGGAGCTCGTCAGTCACCACAGGCAGCACTACAGTACAGTGAAAACCAAGCCGTGTGATTCATTTTAAAACTATGATGTGGTGGTGTTTTGTTCATATTTTATAGGGGGCGGGGGTCACAGATGAGTGCGCGGCAGAAGCATTAAAGACTGCTGCACTGTTCCCACGTTGGTCTGCATTTTACTAGACAAGCAAACAGCTCTGTATTAAATCATAATGCATATGAAAGGCTGGGGGGGGGTTCCAGAGTGGCTGGGGATTATTAACGGGGGCACTGGTATAGAAATACCAGGTGCCGCGGTGTTGACAGCGGAATGCACAAACACACCCCTCTGCACACGCCCATTGTAGCGCTGTTTCAAAGATGTCGTTGTTTGCACGCTTTCCTCAGGCTCGAAAGAGGCTTTGCTCATTGATTCTGGCTCACCACTTGGTTGTTGATGTAGTGCCTATTGCATAATTGCAGGTACTGTTTTAGGAAATAATGTGCAGTGCATTTTTTTGCTTTGCATGTTTTGTCAGATTGAGTGGGTTAAGGTGATTGTATTTCATCTCCGTATGACTAATCTGCTGTTATATGTCCATCCTCTTACATGCAGGGGATATATAATACATGTGTTATGTCATACATGGCCAATACTGCCTTCCTGTGGGAAATCAATAGGCTGGTTTACAATGATTGGCTGTCAGGATTCATATTATTCATGTGGATTATATTGGTTAAATTTGGTTATATTGATTATAAGGGATATATTGCTATTAATTATAAGTGTGCAGGACTAATGAAGGACATCTGAGGAATGACCAAATCAAGCTCCTTTGTCTCTTTCACATGGTGTTGTGTAACATGGCCATTGGTGTGTGTCTGCATTATGTCTTCAGAGCACTGAGGGTCAACGTAGAAACTGTAGATTATTAGAAAGTCTTTACTTTTGACTGTTTTTCAACAGTTCCTCTTTCTAGTAAACGCTGACTGTGTTTACTAGGGTGAATCTGTATTGATGGGTATACGTTATGTTTGCAAGTCCTCACATGAAACACTCTAGAGGGGACTCGCAAGAATGTTTTTCTCCCTTTCTTTCACTACACGTCTTGTATGGGGCTGGGACTCTCATAGTTAGGGTGACTGATCAAAGACTTGCACAGAACACTGAAGTGTGACTGCTTGTCCGGATCACTGACTGACTGTCTGTTCTGGATAGCTTCAGGCAGCCCTGAAAGGTCTTGGTGTTTAAAATGGTTGGAATGTTTTCTGTCTATGTTTTCTGTTGAAGGTAGTGCTGAAAAGTGTGGGTTTTCCCGCCCTCTGTTATTATATAACGTGTACCAGCCATTTCCAGCAGCAGCAGCAGCAGCGGCAGAGCCAGGCGCATTAAAAACAGATTTCATGTGCGTGCTGTGCCATCCCTGTAGACAGATGGATGGTGCCTTTAGGAAAGGGGAAGCTCATTCTACATGTTACAAGTAGCTCATAACTAATTATGCTGTATTTAATTGATTCATTTGAATAATATCTTTCATCTGTTTTCATGTAACACGATTTGTTGTGTGTGTGAAAAAGATTAGAGTACGTGTATCCGACGTGTGATTCGAGGCCCCACTTAACATTTCCATGTTGACGATGTTTCCTCATGAAAATCTCTCTTTGTGTGTGTGTGTGTGTGTGTATGTATGTGTGTGTGTGTGTGTGAAACAGGCCAGGTGAGCCGGTCTTCCCTGAAACAGCCTCGGAGTTGTAACATCTTCAAAGCACTCTTCTGTTGCATCCAAGCTCAGGATGACTCCAAACCCCCAACACCACCACCTTCCCATCAGGCCCTGCTGGAGTCACAGGAAAATGGGATGGTTGTCAAGGTAACACTATTCTTATTCCACACACACACACACACACACACACACACACACACACACACACACTGCTCGCCATTAAAAGAGAAGGTTTGGCCATCTGTAGGAATAAACATGATGAAGAAATGTGCTTATCGTTGTCTTCAAGCAACATTCTTTTTTTTACAACTGCGCACTAAAAGCACTACTGCACCTGTTCTGAACATCTTGAAAGCTAACCGCAACTGTCTGCGGATATGGAATCACTTTGATGTTGGCACTTGATCCTCCAAGGAAGATAAGAACGTCAGAGCGACTATCAACCCTTTGGGCCGACGGGGAGCAGAGAATGGTGTATTGTGTGCTTCGTAATTGCTGAGGTGCAGAAAATATAAAGCCTTGAGCGCCTGCTGCACCCGGCTGGCCTACGCTGGTGAACGCTGTCAGCCTGATTAGAGCTTCAGTAGCATGTAAGGGGCATTTTAATGAGATGCCATGTTTGCTCACATTGAGGAGTGTCCTCCAGCTTCAGGAGCAAACAGGAAGCAGAATCTGTGCAGGCCTGGTTATTGTCTGCCGAATTAAACGATTAAGCGGCGACGGGGTAATGTTACATCGCATTGTTTAGTTGATGAAATAAGGTTGTTGTTGTATTTGTTCTCGATCTTAGTGCGCCTTCCTTAACCAATACATTATGTAATATTTAAATAATTAATTTCAGATGGACTGCTCATAACAACATTAATAACCAGGGGGATATCTAAGAATGGCATTATATCAAGCTAATGTGTTCTCCCTGCAGGTGAATGCCAGGTGCAGAGATGCTATTGGGACGTATAATAAAACACATAAATATGATAATTCTGAAGATCTGCAAGAAGCTGTTACAGTAAATAATGAGTCTCGCTCATCCATCCGCACATACATGCAGCACTAAAACTCAATCGTTTCTAATTTCCCAGAGGTAAAGTTAAAGGACGAGGTCTGATTTTCACATGAATCATTGTATCAACATCGTCAGGACTAATCATGCTTCGTCACTATAAACGTAGCACACGGCACATTGCACATATATGTCTGTGTGTTGCAACAGTACCATTAAAAAAAATAAAAATTGTCTTTGTGTGTCTTCTTAGCAATCCGAATTTAGCCTCCTGCCTGAGGTGGAGGCCCAGGACCAAGGGAAGCTATGTGTGGTCATAGACCTGGATGAGACCCTGGTGCACAGCTCATTCAAGGTACCTCAGTTTGTAGCAGTAGTGCATTTGTCTGGTTAATATTTCTTCTCTCAAACCATCACATGTGCTTGAAGAACATCAAGTGAATTATATTCTGTTTGTGTGTAGGCCCTTCGCAGGGATTTATGTCAGCCGTGCGGAGTCTGCTTCTAAGTGTTCGGTTGTTATGTAAGGCCATGTGAATGTACACGGTGCGGCTCGTGTGAATGAGCATGCTCCAACCATCTCCCTCTGTGTTCCCCCTCCAGCCTATTAGTAATGCAGACTTCATCGTTCCTGTGGAGATAGAGGGGACCACACACCAGGTAAACTACTGTGTGTGAGTGTGTGTGTGCTGTGGAGGGGAAGGGGTAGTGTTTGTGTATGTATGTTGATGTGTTTGCAGCGGTGGCTAAGCTGAGAAGGGATGGGTCTTGTAACTGATCAGCCAGGTTTTTCTGTGACGGCTGCACGGAGCCCTCTGCTGGCCAGATGTTGAACAGGAGATGGCAAGTGGAAGCGGATGCATCAGCAAGACGATTAGTCATTTCAGCGCAGTTCATCTAAAATGTCATGAAGAAGAAGTGATGCAGTGCATGTTCCAAATTCTGTGAAGGTGTTGGAAGAAAACGCTCAACGACCACACCGTGTTGGTTCATCTCGGGTGCAGAGCTTCTCACTATTGGACATGTGGAAATGTAATTAACTCAGAAACGTGATTCCTGGGACCCCATGTGCTGGTGCGCACCCCTCTGTGGGCCTCTGCCTGGTTCAAGTAATCCAGGATAGGCTGGTTAACACTGACACGGCCTATTCTTGATTACTTGTTTCAGGAACCGGCCATTAGCAGCCAACGGACGGAAACATTCATTAATTCAACCAATCATCGGGGACATGTCCTCGTTTTCATTGATGAATTCAAACAGAATTATTACGCAGAAGAACAGCAGTTACATTCAAGAGGACCTGTCGGTACAAAGATGTTAGGTTTTAACGTGTGTTGTGAAATGTTCCGTCTGTGCAGCTCCAAAAGCTAAAAGCAATTCCCCCAGATTGTGTGTTTGCGCGCGAGACTTCAAGCATTACTTGAAAGAGTCAAATAACGACTGTAGGATGGCGATATGATGGACAGTTGTTAAGTTAAAGGCTTTATCAATAAAAAGTCACGTGTCACTGTTAGAGAAGCCCACTCAACCTTGTCGTATAAGATGCAATGATGAGTAGAATCACTGTCTCCTGTAATAAATGCAGTGAATAAAACAGACATTTGAATAGTGCTGTTGCTTTGTATTGCAGGTGTATGTTCTGAAGAGGCCGTACGTGGATGAGTTCCTGCAGAGAATGGGAGAGTTGTTTGAATGTGTGCTCTTTACAGCCAGTCTCGCAAAGGTACTTCATCAGATTCTTTAAATAGATATTTTATCCAGCGCCGAGTGTCTTCTGTGTGATGTTTGATGTCTGATCTGTCAGAGGTGGTTCTGCTTTGTCCTTTAGTTCTCCTTTTACCACCACAGCAGCTGCTTAACATGCTCAGTAGACACCTTGCTCACGTTTAGTGCTGTAGTTTGTTTCTGTGCTCACCTGGAGCCGGTTGTCTCGACTCTTTGTAAGCTCTCGCGTAGTCGAGTTATAACGTTAGCGCAGATGAGCTACATTAATATTGTAATGTAGGTCTAATGTAGTTAAGTGGATGTGTGATGCTACTAGCTGTTTATCCACTATTAGTAGAAAGTGCTTCATTAGTCCAACCTGCTTCTCCCTCTCCTGCTCCCCACCTCCGATGGCCTCCATCAGTATGCTGACCCAGTGACGGACCTGCTGGATCAGTGTGGCGTATTTCGGACCCGGTTGTTCCGGGAATCTTGCGTATTCCACCAGGGCTGCTATGTCAAAGATTTGAGCCGCCTGGGCAGAGACCTCCACAAAACCCTCATCCTGGATAACTCGCCTGCCTCCTACATCTTCCACCCTAATAATGCTGTAAGTGTTCATCTGCTTCCGTCAGACATGTTGTTCCTCCTTGTGTTGAAAATATCCAGGCACATGTACGTAGCACCGCCGCCCGAGACCTGGAGAAGACTGCAGGCACAAAAGTTCTTTTTTTAAACATGGCAGGGACACTGGTACCAAAGATAACTTATTTTCCCAAATGTTTTTGACAAGATTAACTCCAGACCTCAAGCTTGATATCAGGAGGTCTGGTAATGTGAGATTAGCTCTTAAAGAATTACAGATCACATGAAATGAAAGTTTTATGCGAGCAGATTTAGTTCTCAGTGTTTGAGAAATATTGGGCTCAGATGATTCTTAATGCCGTACTGAGCAGAGCTGCGACTAATGATCATCATTGGTTATCATTTAATCAGATTACTTTATTGATTTCTTTTGTAATATGGTGCAGAATTGTGAAACATACCCCACTATAACATCATCTTTCATGCTTTCATATATGATGAAGGAAAGCAGCAGATCCTCACGCTTCAGGAACAGAAACGTTATTTCAGTTCTAACCCTAAATGTATAGAAACATATACATAGCATTTATATTACTCTAAATGTAAACACTACTCTGATCCAGAACTACGACAGTTTGTGAGTGACAGTTTGTCTCGTCAGGTTCCTGTGGTGTCATGGTTCGATGACGTGGACGACGCTGAGCTGCTCAACCTTCTGCCTGTGTTCGAGGAACTTAGTCAAGCTGATAATGTTTACACCCAGCTGGACCAGCTGCGTGGACATTAAGCTCTCAGTGGACCCTCTCAGCTCCCTGCTAAGACCTCCAGCTCCAAACCTCTTCGACTACAATAGAACCGTGTATCGACAATAGATAATAGTTTTCAGACGTTGTTCTCCTCTGCACAAAATCTTCTGTTTAGAACATTGTATTAGTGGGTGTGGGGGGGGGGGGGGGGGGGTTAAGGAAATTGCAAGCTTGGAAAACACAATGTGTTTGGCTCAACTGAAACTAAAGATTGCAATCTGAGGCCTTTCCTCTGAACCTCAGCGCTGACTTTATTGACAACCACTATTTGAAAGAGCGGGAAACAAGAACCAAAGCGACCCCATCACAATCACTCCAGTTAGAATATTAAAGTGCTTCTTTTGCCAAAGCAGAAGCCCGTCTGCCCTGACTCGACTTTTGGACTTTCTTTTTTTAATTCTTGTGCCTTTTTTAAGGAACAACAACAACAACAACATCAGCTCTTTTTTAAAAATTTCCACCAGATTTTATACATTTGATTTCTTTTTATAGGTTGTTTTATAAGGAAATCTATTTTTAAACCGCGAACATGGTTCCTCTATGCAACCCAGTAACTACATGGACAGTACCTCCTATGTAGCCAGTCAATAATTGCATTCAGCAGATGTAAACATTACTGTAGCCTTATTTACCTGTAAATGAGCAGCAAAACAAAAGTGTATTTTACCTATTTGTACTATAAACGCAATTTCTACAAACCATGCAAATCTACATCATAACGGTCAGAATGATATCTGGCACGAGTTACGTAAACGGGGAGAAATCTTGTCTCTGATGGTCCGTTGAAAGCAGACACACTGGAATATGTTGGCACATAGGACGACCATAAATGCCACAGTTTTCAGTCAAGGTTTAATAATAATTCATTTGTTACTATGTTTTTCATTTATTACTATATGACAAACAACTTGCACTTGTTTATGTTGACAGTGCTGAAAGTAAAAAACTGTGCCTTTTAAAAAGAATCGGACAGAGAATTGTGTTCTGCCTGAAAAGAGATTTGTAGGCCTTACACACTCTGATGTGTCATGCTGAGCGTGAGAAAACACTGTCGAGAGCAAGTGTAATGCCATGTGGCTGTGGTACTTGCAGTGCAACACTTGAAAATATCAAATTTGATTTTTTTTAGCATGTGTGAGCGTTTTTTCTATATTTATTGGCCAAAAATCTGTATTGTCCAGTACTTCTTAATGCTTAACATTTTGTATTGCAATCCATTTGCCTACTTTGAGGCTGGCCTTGTGTTTTAACTGTTTTACCTGTGCCTAAATAACACACGTTTTGCTGTCAAAGTTCATAGATAATTCAAAACCTTAAGCAGTTAAATCAAATAAACTAATACACGAAGACTCAATCACACAAGAAAACATTTTCTTTTTACATTTTTAATTCAATACAACATATTTTGTGGGGTTATGTTTCCTGGGTAATATGGTTTTTCTATGATGTTTAATGTCTGATGCAATTATTGCCTGCATGTTAACGAGTAAAAGATGACAATGAATCTGTACCAGTTGTGATGACCAAAAGTATTTGTTTAGACAGTCACAATTTGTCTTTGTGTATCAGAATAAATCAAACACTCATTTTGTCTGCCTGATCTGACCAAAACTCTAAAAGACAAGGTGCTACCAGTTTTTATATTAAAATAAAAATTGGTTATATTATTCTGTCTGTATGTTTTTCTTCATCTCAGGGACACAAATAAATACTGTACACCACTGGGTTAATAATTTAGAAAGCACTACTTGCTCACATGAACATATCTAAACTTTGGTAAGTCTAAATATATTTTATATTTTGAACACATACAGTGTTACATTAAACTATGTACATTTAATTAAGTAATTAATAACAATCGTACTTACAATTTGAGTAAACTACTACTTTATAGTTCTTCAGAGAAAACTAGTACTTTTTTACTATGTATTTGAAAGCTATAGTTACTTTTCAAATTAAGATTTTTCTTTTACTTATAGAATAAAATAATGTTTCATATATAATGAGAATTGTTGGAGGTCTATATTCATTGCATATGATCAGAATAAAGTACTTGAAAGTGTATTAATATATAGAAACTAACTTTAAATACATGCATTTTTCATAACTAACATCGTAAGTCTAAACACAGATACGTTTCCTTAATATAAACAACTTGCACGCAGTTGCACCATGTTTGTAATGATTGATATCTTCACACTCAATTACGCTCCTACGTTTTAAGTTGCATCAGCCCTGCATGTTATTTTAGTTTGATGAGAAGCGTTTTATAGTAGAAGCAGCTCCTTGTTTCATAGCGGTAAATAAACATATATTCGTAGTTAAACTCGATACGTGAAGCCAGCGACAACTCATGAACATCGTTGTTGTTGTGTGGAATGGTGCAGCTAATTTTACGAGTCGGCCATTTTAGGTGTACCGGGGACATTTCTCGGTGACACACCAGGAAGTACCTTTTAATTTTAACGGTTTATTCTCTCTGTAACGATTAACAACAAATGTGATTAAACGCCTAGTAAATATAAAATCGACAACTTGTTTATGTATGTCCGGTAGCGAGGTGGGAAAGCATCTTATTTAACCTAAAAGGAAAAGAGGACTACAATGTTCAGGGCATTTCCATGGTGACGTCACCCAGGCCACTGACACGTAACGGCTAATTTCTGTTGAAAAAAAAAGTGAAGCAGGAAGAAGAAAGGCTGCCAAACAGTTGTTATCGTGAAGCAGAGGAAGGGTAAGCGCTGCATTCATGTTAGCATTTAGTGTTAATGTCTCTGTTTGTAGCTTATTAAAGTCAGCTGTAGAAATGACTAGCGTTATGTGCTGAAGAATGAGCGAGACGTCGAGTTGTGTTAGCCAGCTTAGTTAGCTTAGTTAGCTAGGCTGCTCGGTATTTAGCTGGACGCTTAGCTTGATAGCAACGTTAGCTGTTAATATGACAGTCTCATGCGTCAAACACAGTTTTTGGCTGTTGCTCGACTGCCCGGCCTTGTTTCTCACAACACGTTTGGTTATTAATAAAACGAGTTGCTTTTGATTTTGTTGCGTGCTAACGGCTATATCGTTACCACGAATTGATAGCCTTGAAAGCTTCTTAGCGTGCTAAGCACTTAACGCTAGTCAATTGGCATTTTAACCTGTTGTGCAATTTAATGTTGCAATATCTGTCATCTAACTTTAACTAAGGCACTTTGATCTGCGACGTGCGTGTGTATCAGGCGTGGTGGACGCAGGATGCAGAGTATTTATACTAACGTTGCTTAGTTTAACGCATTTTTGCACAAATACTATATTTAATAGGTTAAGTAAAGAATGCCACAACATTTTTGTTAAACTGCTAGGTGTAAACATTCATGAAATGTGGTACGGACAAACTTTGGGCAAGTTATTCAGCAGTACAACTGTGACATGTTTAGATCACATGAAACAACACATTTGACTCAGTCAGGATAAAAAAAACTGTTTGTGCATTTCCTGTGAACTATAGAGCAGAAGTGGAATACAATGGAAGTAGCCTACAGTACCTCAAAATTGTGTTTGACAGAAGATATAGCCACTGCTGATCAATAACAAATGTTTGTGCCTGTGCGTCCTTTGAAAGCTGCAGTTCTAGTTGTAAAATAGTTTTGATTCTGACCCTTAAAGTGGAGCCAAAGTATAATCCTACGTGTTTCTGTTCAGAGGCAACTTTGTCCATTGCAGAATCTCTTCAGATCTCGATCCTTGGTATCATCATGAACGTGTTTGACCGCAACATCAACTTTGACTCCCTCTTCAAGTTCTCCCAAATGTGCGTAAGAATGCAGTAGATGCTATCTCAGACTTGTACTTGTTTTCTATTATAACTCAATTGTCCACCCACCAGCATTGTTAATTGTACACTTTGTTTCCCCATTGCAGATCTCATTCCACCCAAGTGCACCTAAAGAATGTGTACTCCAGTCTGGCACTTTGTATGTTTGTGGCTGCAGCTGGCTCCTACGTCCATGTTGTCACACGCCTCTTTCAGGTGATACTAACAACAGATTTTGACCGCCCAGGTCGGTCCTGTATAGCGATGCAAATGGTACTGACAAGAATACTTTGTTCTACCTAATCTAAATAATTTGTGCACAGGTTTAGTTACCTGGTGCCTGAAACTATTTACTTCGGATAAATGTCAGTTTTCACAATAGCGAAATTATGCAATATTATGAACTTTGTAGATGATTTAAAGTCCATCTTTATCAGATCATCATTTGTTTATTCAGCAATGGTGACCCAGATACTAATGTATCTCTTTCCATGATTAATGAAGTTTGTAATGGTTTTAAACATTATACACACACATTAAATAAAGAGCATTCGCTGTGAAATGGAGCAGCTCTTCTTCCCTGAGGGTTAATGTTTCATTTCAGAAAGGTGAATTATTTTTCTTTTCAGATTTAGGTTAGATTAACCTCCACTATAACTGTGGGAAACCCTGACGTCAACGTCTTTTTGTGAAGTGAGCCTTGTCACCACTGAGCACATACTCTGTTGTTTATTCACCTCTATCCATGTTTCATGTGACAACAGTAATGTGCCTGCAGTGGAAAGAGAAACTCAACACACTGCATTAGGATATTCTGCAGACTTAGAACCTGAGATCATCCTCGCTATCAGCATTCCCCTGTTGTTGTTTTAGGGAGTTACAGTTTGACGGGTTACTATTTTATTATGAATAAAAGACTGATGGTCCTTTTTCATGGTCTCAACATGGATACATGCAAAAAGATCATCATATTTGGATAAACTTTGGTCAGAGGTGACAAAAGGTATAAGAAAAACTAATGTACATCTAACCAAGACAAAACATTTACAAGTGCAACAACAAAAAGCAGCGTAAGAATGGCTCTAATTTGGTCCTTTGTCCGTTACAGCAGTGCCAGTAAAAGACATTTCTAGTGCGTTCTCCTGCATTTGAAGACGAGTACCGCAGGTCAAAGCACTGGCCCGCAGTTAGAATGAGAATTGCCAGAAGATGTTAAGATAAGACAGAAGACGGCCTGTCAGGCGAATGAAGTGTTGTCTTATCTTAACATCTTCTGCTTAAGGAACAAAACAACTCAAGTTTCAGTGCTTGAGACAATGAGGTCGCCCCCACCAATTGTACCCTGGACGTACAGAGATGAGATTTGCATCGATTCTGTTGCCTCAGTGATGATGAAATTGAGGAGAAACCTCGAGTATCACAGTCACACATTCTGCTGCCCCATCTTAACGTATTGCGCTTGTTCTCAGGGAGGTTTGCTGTCTGTGATCGCCTCCCTGGGGATGATGTTTTGGCTCGCCATGACGCCCCACAATGCTGAGACGGAGAAGAAGAGACTGGCTATCCTCGCAGGCTTTGCCTTCCTCACAGGTAATGTTGTGGTGTGTTCCAGGTACAATTGTCCCTTTGCATGTGAACTGAGCTGTCTGTTGATTTCCAGCCATGTCAGAGATCATAAGTAATGTCTGCCTCTCTCCCTCTCCAGGTGTTGGCCTCGGCCCCACTCTGGACTTTGTCATCTCCGTTAATCCAAGGTGTGTGAAAAGTTACTCAGTGTTCAGTACCTGCACATAAGCAACCGACGGCGACCTGACTAAAAGTGAAACATTATAAAACTAAACCCCAATGAGACGTGTGATGTGTGGCAGAGTCTGTACACTGTAAAAATGTATTCCTGTGTTAATTTCTCCTCAGCATCATCGTGACCGCTTTCATGGGAACCTCCGTCATCTTCGTTTGCTTCACTCTCAGTGCTCTCTATGCCAAACGCAGGAGCTACCTGTTCCTCGGAGGTAAACGCCGGTCGTGACCCATTAAACTGTACACTTCTCTTTTAAATTATTTACATCACAACTTGAAATGACATCTGTTTTCCGACTTGTGCAGAATTTCTCTCGGCTCGATTAGCCCATAAGTTTCTCATGACTCCCTTTTCTCCGAAGGCACCTTGATGTCCGGCCTCTCCCTCCTGTTCCTGATGTCCGTGATGAACATGTTCTTTGGATCTGTGATGCTCTTTAAGGTAGCTCGACCACTACAACACGTTTCGATCGGACGTGTGTCGTAATGTTTCCGTGGAAATCGTGTTTCTCACGCGTGTCTCGCGATCTTTTACGACAGGCTCACATGTACCTCGGGCTGCTCATCATGTGCGGCTTCGTCCTGTTCGACACTCAGCTCGTCATCGAGAAAGCCGAGAACGGAGACAAGGACTACATCTGGTGAGGACTCGTGTTCTTGTATTTCCTGTATCCGTTGGCTCGCACGTAACCAAATCCCTCATGCGTGATGTACTTTGTTTTTTTGAAGGCACTGTGTGGACTTGTTCCTTGATTTCATCACCATCTTCAGGAAACTGATGGTCATCCTCGCCATGAACGATAAGGTGAAGTGTTTCATATTTAAGATGCGTTCATGAGCCAAAGTGACACGTTCACCTGCATGTCAAAATTAAAAAGGTATTAGTAGGAATAGTGTAATATAGGATATTACCAGCCTCAAACTTTTAATGTTCCCACATGAAAGACTTGTTCAAATATATTGTGCTTTCTCAGAGGTGTTGCGTACGATCAGCTCAGACAAACAATATCATCTTCAATGCATGTTACTGTTTTAAAAACAAACAATACTGCAGATTAACGGTTTGCTCACACAAATCACAAAACAACATATTTTACATTCTGGTTGAATCTGAGTCTGCAGATACTTTTGGTTTTGGAGATATCTGATACTTCTGCCACCACCGCAGTACGATGGCTGCAGAATTTAGTTTGTGGTGCTCAAAACAATGAGAAGGGAAATAACATCAAAATAACTCTGTTCTGGTTTCTAATCAATTATTGGAGCTACTTCAAAATAAAGGATTCCCAAAGAGAAGTAAACTCAGCACATACTCTTTAACCACATCTGTCTTCATGGCTTGATGTGTTTTTGTATTGTTTTCATAACTTGTACTTGTTTTATAACTTTGATTATTTGTCTCTTTTTTCAGGATAAGAAGAAGGAAAAGAAGTAAAAGATCGTTTGGAAATAAAAACAATCTGTCAGAAAATGCACAATTTGCAGCGCACTTGGTGCTTTTCACTTTCTGTCTTCATTTATTAAATTAACTCTTATGTGGTCTTATATTATTGAAATTTCTTTGATTTAATTTTCAAACTTACAACAAGGGTTGAATGTAAGTTTATGGTAAACTAATGCTAGTCCCCACCATGGCTGTGAGTGGAGAATTAGTCTGAAGCTGCAGTGAACATGCTTGGCCTGTAGAGGGGAGCGTTGCCCTATGAAAGCTCCCAGAAGCCGCGCAGCACTCAGATACTTATTTAGTGCCATAACTTAATGACATGATGTCACGTGAGCTTCTGAGGCTGATCCATGTTTTATTTGAAGTTCTGTCGTTCAGTCGTTGATTTGCTTTATAGTTTTCCTCTGTTCTCTTTAGTGGAGTGTCACAGCAAGATATGGTGTCCCATGATTTTGACAACAGACCCCCCCCCCCCCCTCCCCCCTCCCTCCTTTAAGAATAATCCCAGTAATTGTTTTCGTTTCCACAAATATTGTTTTGTGACCAACATTTTGAGTAAGAATGGTAAAGCCTGGTAACACTGACACTAACCCTGAAAGCCTGTCGGTCATGATGAGCTCATTCAGACGGACTTTTTGGATTTGGGATGTTGGCAGGTGGAGGAAGAAGATTTGGTGCCATCTGTCCATATTTCCATCTTGGATAGCAGGCGAGTTATTCAGACCTCTCTGTAAATTCTCTAAATATCTGTTGTCTAGAAATTAGTTTGCCAAATGATGTGATGTTTAACCTTTTAAAGATTTTTTGAAAGTGTATACTGTGAAGAATTTATTTTATGGATGTAAAGTTGAAACTAATAATTTGATACATTTGCTCAAATAAATGTGTTGAACGTATTGAAACAAAGTGATCTTTGCCTGTTTTCACTCTGGATACTCGGAGAATCTTAGAGGCGGGAGGGGGTTGAGTTGTAGTGTAGTATGTCATGAATATGTCTTTAAAAAACTTACGTCATCAAGTCATAGTGTACATGTTTGTGAGTTCAGTACCTGAGGCTGCCACCTGAGCAAGACGTGTATGTCTTTAATTTATAAATAAAAGGTCATCGTATGCCATAAAAGCCATTACAAATGTCACCCCATACCAGTTTGTAATGTTTCGAGTCAGGATGCTTTCTGCTCTAAAAGTTAACAAACATGGCGAGGGAACGTTATCGTTTGTTTATCAGCAATTTATCAAGCAATACATTTAATCTTTGGACTTTTGGTCGGACAAAACAAGCAATGGATGTCAACTTGTGACCCGAGTATTTATGACGGGCATTTATTCACAAATCTCATTTTAAACCTTTGGTCAATTAAAATCTTAATCAAAAAACGTCAATAAAAAGTGATGTAAATACTTCTTCCACCTTTTGCTGTTTACAGATCTTCAATTGACATACACACATATCTCAATGTGAACTATCACACAGCACTTAAATAAATGTACTTTCCACCTACTGAATGTTTGTAATCGATGCTACCGGTCAAAAGAAATACTTCATACAACAAAATAAATCAGAACATTTTAATTAGAAAGTTGAAAAACGGCAGTAGGTAAATAGGACCTCTATTGGCTAAGGGACGAACAGCAACAGAAGTTGAAATACAAGATATGAACATAATCTACGAAGCAAGGAGACTGCAATTTTCACAGAAAGATTACAAAATGAAAAAAAGATGACTGCAAATGATGTACATTTAAAATAAATAAATAATAGAAATACATATTCATTGAATAGTGTAGCCATTTCTCTTATCTATGTTATTATTGCTGGTATATATTACCTTTAAATGTATTATGATTCAAAAACAGACGTATTCTGACAACCTTCCTTGGTCGCAAAACAATATCAACATGATCAATAAAATTGTTTATACATTTAAAGTTGTGATGAGTTTAGCAATAAAGAATCACAGACATGAACATTCTTCTTTTTTTTTTTTTTTTAGGGAGATCCATGTTTTCTTTTTTCCAATACATTATGAAGTCCAGAGCAGAATGGATGTATTGATACAGATCGTCCTTGATGTACATAACGAAGATCCGTCTACCGGGATGATTCAAAACAAAAGGACAAGTTGCTGAACAACCACCAGGAGTGATAACCTTTGTGCTAATCATTAGCTTAGCCATGCGCTTTGTAGTCCTGTGTACATGTGTGTCCACAGTCGAGTCTGATTGTGAAAGGAAAGTGAAGAACCTATATTATTTGGGGCGGCTTTTGGCTTCATGTTCATTTGAAATCCTGAGGAGAATGCATCGATCCGTCTTTACAGTTGCAACAGAGAAATAGCTGATGAGAAAGCGTCGTCACCACAATGTTCCAGCGGACATCAACAGGACACACTTGCTTTTCCTCAAAAAAGGTGGCAGCGGGTGAGCAGCATCACAATACAGTTCAGAGCGGTGCAGGGGTCTTACTGTCTGTGGACGAGATGAGCTCCTCTTCCTTCCTCCCCCCCCCCCATCCTGGGTTGGATCATCCCTGGCTGCCGCAGGACGACAGACTGTCGTACAGAGAGTCACTGAGGGACTCGGGGGTCTCCAGGACCTGAGGGCGGCTCGGGGAGAGGGCCTCCTCCGGCCGCTCCCTGAGCAGCTCCAGCCCGGCCTCCCGACTCACCTCGGGGATGCTGGGAGCGCGAGTCTTCCCCCTGCGGCTCATCCCCGACTGGGCGGGGACGGGCAAGCTGCCGGGGTCGACCGTCCGGCTGGAGGAGGGGCCGCCGGCCTTCATGCTCTGAAAGGATGCAGAATAGTGGAGAAACATTTTAGGTCATGCGTTTCATCTCAACATCTTATGTAACACCTTCAGGTGGGTTACATAAATCATCCAACTGTGAATCTTTAATGTTTAGCTGATTAATAATTTCTAAAGGCAGCATGTGCGTCTGTGTTTTTACATTATGTAAGATGTGAGTGCAGATTTAAAAATGTATCTCGACTGCAAAGTATTTTCAGTCCGTTAGTGACCCAGATAATCCTGCACAGCAGCTTTCATTAAGAATAAACCAAAACAATCAAGGGTCCCGGGACATATGGTGTCCTCTGATGTTTAACAATCTGAGAGAGAGAGAGAGAGAGAGAGAGAGAGACAGAGAGAGACAGAGAGAGAGAGAGAGGAGAGAGACAGAGAGACAGAGAGAGAGAGAGACAGAGAGAGAGACAGAGAGAGAGAGAGAGAGACAGAGAGAGAGAGAGAGACAGAGAGAGAGAGAGAGAGACAGACAGAGAGACAGACAGACAGACAGACAGACAGAGAGACAGAGAGAGAGAGAGAGAGAGAGACAGACAGATAGACAGAGACAGAGAGGGAGGTGAGATAGGAAAGGAGGGGGAGGCGAAGATGGGGGAGGGAGGGACGTAGGAAGAGATAGGGGGAGATAGAGAGACGGGGGTAGGTAGAGAGGGATGAGTGGTAGAGAGGGGGAGATATAGGGGGGGGGGGGAGAGGAGGGAGAGAGGGAGGAGGGAGGGGGGATGGTGATGTAGAGATGGCTGAGGGAGGTTATCTACAGTCGTACCCCTCTGAAAGGAGACCCGAAGGTCACGGCCTCCTCCTCTTCCTCCTCCACAGCGAGGTAAACCTCTGCGGGGCCGGCTGCAGTCTTCAGGTTGGGGAAGGTCCAAGTCTTGGAGCGAGGAGAAAACATGTTGGCTCCGTGGACCTCTTTGTCTGGAGGAGAAACAGAATCCGTCACCAGGAGCACAACATGGACTCCTGGTGATACGTATGAACTCTTCTACAGACGTTCATGTTCCTCAGAGGATGAATCCTAATCATCCCCTCACTTTTCCTCCAGCGCCACCATGAGGATAACATCTGTCGTTGTGAGTGAATTATCTCAACAACTATTGGTTAGATTAGTGTGTGTA
Source organism: Cottoperca gobio (assembly GCF_900634415.1). Lineage (NCBI taxonomy): Eukaryota > Metazoa > Chordata > Actinopteri > Perciformes > Bovichtidae > Cottoperca > Cottoperca gobio. The sequence continues at coordinate 2,045,148 of NC_041361.1, forward strand.
CTGTGTGTACTGTGTGTACTGTGTGTACTGTGTGCATGGTCGTGACTTCCTCTCACCCTGAAATGTGTATTTGTGATATTTATTACTGTCATTACTGGAATGAAATAAGAATCAGAATTTGGCACCTTCGCGGGTGACGCCGGCGGAGCTTCTTCCCTCCAGCACGGAGCCGTACTGAATGGTGGGAATCAGCTGTTTGTGAGGCACGTAGCACTCCTCCTGCGACGTGGGCTCTCTGTCCAGCGTGCGCGCCCGTCTCCCGACTCTCCCCGGGGAGCCAGAGGAGTGGCGCTCGGCCCCGGTCCTCGTCTTGGACAGGCCCCGTCCTGCTGCACCGCTGCTGCAGTCGGGCAGGGGGAACGTACCGATGCCGCTGTCCAGGGTGTACGTGGAAGCGCCGGACCCTGCAGAGGAAGGAGAGTCAGTGACTGACTGACGCGGAAATGCATAAATGAATGTTCACATATTTAGGAAACAAATACATAAATAAAAAGGCAAAATCAAGAGATAAATGTGTAAATGAATGAATTCCTCATTATTTATTCTATCTTTGCCTCTGAATCGATTTTCCTCGGGGGCATGGCCTCTTTATTTACCTTTGATGTGCTAATGAAGCCTCGAGACAATTCATTTCCCCTCAAAATGCTAATTATGTTTCAGTCCTTACGGATTATTAGTGCTGGAAGAAATACTCAGATCCTTTACTGGAGTGTGAAGCGTTACCACAGTGTAATATTACATTACAAGTAAAAGTCCTTTAAAAAATATATATATATATATATATATATATATATATATATATATTTAATTCTTTATATATATTATTATTATTTTATATATATATATATATATATATATATATATATATATATTTAATTCTTTATATATATTATTATTATTTTATATATATATATATATATATATATATTTAATTTAATTAATTAAATATTTAATTTTTTATATATATATATATATATATATATAAGCATTTATTTACTTTTCATTTTAATTTAGTCTTATTTTTAATATTTTTATTATATAATAGTTACCGTTTTAATTCAATACCACTACAATAAGTCAGGTTTATTATTAGTAATATGTCATTATCACCATTTTACTTTTATTATTTATATTTTAATAATGAACCTTTTTATCTACATTAAGTTAAATATAAATTGCGCTGTAAAAAGTATTGAAGATTTGAGTTAATAATACTAATAAGTATCAGAAAAATACTCTTTAAAAGGTTTTAAAAGTATACGTAGTGTTAATAAATCATTGTATATTAATACTGGATTATTGTTATTTTTTAATAACTAGTTACAGTTATTAAAGAAAATACTTGAATAATTGTTTAGATACTTTATATACTGAGTAGTTAACCTATAACAATGCATCTCGTTTTATAAGTTGATCGTAAGTGTTGTATGTAAAATCCTAACTGTATATAATAAAGCATCCTAATATAGGAATACTCCAAGTACAAATACCTTACACTTAAGTACTTGAGTTTACATTTCTCTGCTGCCGATTTGTGATGTGTTCCATGTGTTCCTGTGACTTTAAAGAAATGTTCATTTACTTCTCACCCTGTGAAATTCTTCATACATTTCATTCATCTATTTCCAGACTGCTTGCACACAAGTCTGGTTTGATCTTCCACGAGGTCGTAACACTCGTAAAAACCTTAAAGAACGTGTGATTTGCTCTGATTAATTCCTGGCACTCTTCCTTACCTGCAAAGTGCTGGGAGTGAACGGAGTCTGCGAGGTTTTCATCTGATGTGATCTTGCCGATTCTGTCTGATCCCTGCATGGAAGAACAACAAAGCAGCAGATGGAGGTGTGAATGTACTGAACGTCGGCTCTTCACATCAGTACGAAGGAAACTATTTCAACAGATTAGAAGCCAAGTTTAGGTGTGAAAGTTGATGTGGAACAAATTTCAACAGTAGAAGAAGTGTTGAGATCCTTTACTTTAGTAACCACGATGAAAATAAGTCTTGCATTCAGTTAGTGTTATTAAACATGCTGCATTGATGTGTATGTGTAATGTTTAAGGTTGTACACATTTGAACTGAAACCTGAGATGCATTTAATAAAAGTGAGTCGCGTCGATCTGTTTCTTTTTATCACTAAATGTAAAATGTTGTCAGTTTGTCTCCGACTACAGAGAAATAAATCGAAGTGTAACAAACGAAGTACCTTCTCCATATCGTCACGACTGGTGGTGTGACTGATGACGTCTCCCTGCTGACAAAACATCGGCTTGGAGGTCTTACAGTCGAACGAGAGCCGGCGCTGCGGCACAGTGATCATGTCATTCCCGTCCACTCTACATTTATCAAAACACAAGTTAAGTTTCAGTTAATATGTCCAAACCTTACCACACAAAATAGTAGTGTAAGCGGTGTTATAAGGATAGTATGTTGGGAATATATACGCTTTCAAGAAGAGTTCGATGAAGAGAAGAAAAAACTCCAGCAGATTTTCATATTTGAAAATCTGGAACCAGTTAATGTGTCTTTACAGTGAAACTACAAACCACTCGTCCCTGTTGAGTCCTCACCTGTTCAGCAGCTGCTGCATGAAGTTGTCCGAGCGCGCTCCCCTGTACATGACCGCCAGCTGTCCCTGAGATTGGTCCATCACCACTTCGCAGGAGTGACCTCTACCCGACCTCTCCACGTACGCCCTCTCCTCCTCCAGCGCCCTCCTCAGCCCCTCGGCCTTCTCCATCAGCGTCGAGATGTTCAGACCTTCCACTCCTTCTTTGCACCTGCTGGCCATTTTCACAGAGTCCCTGCCCACTGAGGGGATGTTGATCTTCCACTCCCTCTTCTCGTCCTTCGCTTTGGTCAGGTCCGTCTTGCGCAGCGCGGGCAGCTTGCTCTTCTTCAGGCCGAACCAGCTCGCGATGCCGTTGGAGGCTTTCTGCTTGACCTCAGTGGTCTGCAGTCCTCGGTCCTGCTCCTGGAGCTTCAGCATGTTCTCCTCGATGCCCTTCATCACCTTCTGCTCGATGGCGGATTGCGGGCTGGTGGCCGGCGGGCACCGGCTTCTCCCCCTCAGACGTTGGAGGTCTCGGAGGAGGAGGCGGCAGGCTGTCTCCGTACAACGGATTCTTTTTCCCTTTCCCCGGTCCCTTGGTCCTCTCCTCTGATTTGGACGAGTAACGAGGGGCCTCTGCGGGCTTCCCCCCTCTGTGGACGGACGGGCCCTGGCAAGGTTTGGATGGCGACTTTGGGGGGATCTTATTGGGGCTGTTGCTACTGTGAGGACCAACAACTGGTTTAAGGTTATAGGCCAGATTCAGGGAGCCAGGACATTTAATGTTGTTGCGTAGAACCTGCGGAGCATCTGTGTTGGGGGACGGCAGACCGATTTTACTCTTGGGGCCTTCTGTCTTGGTCACGCACAGTTCTTGTTTCCCCACTGAAGATTTCACAGCATGTTCATACAGCTGAGACGACCCCGGGTACTTCAGACCACCACTACTAACTTTGGTTTTACCATCCAAAGACTCTGTGTATTTTGAATGTCTCTGCTCCTCTTTTTGGAGCTCCATGGGCCTCTCCGCCAACTTACTCTTTTCTTCCCCGGAGGTGCCCTCATTCACCGCGTCGACCGGCCTGGGAACGACTTGTAAATCCTCAGCGCTCCGCAGCTTTCCCAGCGCAGCCAGCCTGTCTTTGAAAGCGTGGTGACTAGAATCAGCCTGGGGTCTCGCCGCCACGACCGCAGGCCTCTTAGGGATGGAAGAGGAGTCGCTCCTCCTGGCTGGAGGAGGAGGTGGAGGCTGGACGACCTCGGACCTCTGCACAGGGATCTCCCTCACATCGGCTTCCTGTTTCTCTCTGGTTGGCTGGTAGTTAACTCTGGCCTGCGAGGCCTTGCCGAGGGCCGATGTGTTGGGCAGGCTGTGATGGTTAACCCACACTGGGCTGTCTGAATCCTCATCGTCTGATGTAGACTCTGACGTGGACGAAGACGACTGCTTTCGTTGAGGAGGTGGGTTGAGGACACACTCGGGTAGCGATTTGATGAGCTTCCTCTCGCCACCGTTCACCTTCGTTTGGGATGGAAGTGTGGTTCTTTTTTCGAGGCCCTGGGATGGTTCCTCCTCTCTAGAGTTGGTAGACATAACACAGACATTTTCATAATGAGGGACCCTGGGAGATACTTTGGGTGAGGAGGAGGATGTAGAGGAGGGAGCGCCCATCTTTGAAGTAGCTTTAGGTGCAGAAAGACTGCTGTAGTTTATTTCCTTAGCGGGCGGGGAGCAGACTTCCTCAGGCTGAGGAGGGGATGTTGGGGCTGAGTGTGTGGCAGGGTAGGATTCAGACCTGGCGGGTGGTGGCGGGGGCTGCCTGCACCTCTCTGTGGTGGTGGCTCTGCGTGTGGGAACAGGAGAGTGGTACACCTCGTAGTTGTTGGTGCGACAGGGGATCCTGGAGCTGCGGGTGAGTTGCGGGCTCAGACGGACGGCGGAGGTCGAAGGTTGAGACTTTTCCCCTAACGTAGGAATCTTCAAGAACTTGAGCATTTTGGACGGCGAGTTGATGGCGGCGGTTTTGATCTCGCTGAGGCAGGATGCGCTGGGGCTGACGGTGGCATTGGCTCTCATAGAAGAAGCCTCCTGATCTGTGCTGTCTTCCTCAGGGACGGCTGACGGCTCATTCGACATGGCGGTGTTGACGCCATTGTGAACGCCATCGCTTGTTTCCATGTCACAGTGGGAGATCTGAGCGCTCTCCTTCACAGAACTGGGCAGGTGGGGGGTGGGATCAGTGAGCTCTTCAGAGGCATTAACGTTTACACAACTCTCAGAGCTTTCCTGCTCTTGCTCCACATCCATCACCTCCAGGATCTGATCAGCCGTTTCTGGGACTGATGATAGGGCAGTGGCGCCCGCTGGTTGCTGGTGGGCTTCATTCTTGGTGCATTGTTTGGACGGGGGAACAGACTCTGCTGTCCTGCTCTTACTGTGACATTCGCTTATAGCAGCTGCAGGAACTACATGGCTCTGGGTGGCTTTTAAAGGACTACAGACGTGGTTGCATGGCTTTGGAGGAGTGTCAGGGCTCCTCTTGCAGTGTAAACAGCAGGTGTTCCCTGCCTCACACTTCACTGCCCCGTCGCCGTTGACATGCTGGTGTGAGTCAGTGTCGGAGCGGGAGCAGTGGCAGTGTGTGTGGTGGGGTTTGCACGGTAGTGGGAGGGGGTCCGCCGAGGCCAAAACGGCCTCAGTGGACATGAGCACCTGGCTGTAGTCGCAGAAAGACAAGCTTGTAGTGGACGGGTGGAACTTTAGAGGGTCCGTCTCCTCCATCTTGCGGAGGACCTCCAGGATGTGTGCTTTCTTCTTGAAGAAGGGAGACAGGGCCTCCATGGAGGCGGCAGGGCCACGAGGGCCCGGGGAGGCATGTTGTGTGCGGTAGCCATTTCCCTTTGGACAGAAAGAGATCTCTATCAGCATTCAATTCACTGCCGACGCTTCAATGAGGGCCAAACAATTACGTTCACCAAGACCTTTAGAGTACGTGCGTACAGGAAATGAGCTCAAGGCAAATTAGCTTTTTAAAGCACAATAGTTGAAAACAGAGCAAATGCCAGAGCGTGTTCTAATGTCACACACAGGACTCACACAGAGGCTTTGATATAATCCCACTGTTTCACTCTTAATGTTTGGTGACGGCTTTGCAATAATCACCTTGGCTTGTGCTTCAGTCTGTGCAGGCTCCACCTGTTTGGCAGAATCATTGTGCAGCTGTGCAGTTGTAGTCTGGGAGCGGTCCCGCCTGGACCTGTAACAGAAGAATCATGAGGCAATTATGATGACACTGTATACACTACAGGCTATTGTATACACAGACAACTAGGAGCTACATTGTCCCGGCATCTGTTGGAACAATATGGAGCAGAAGTGAAAAGCTTGAGCTCCATTACTGTGTGAAAGAATGAGGCTGAGGTGAAGAGGAAGCAGCTCGAGAATCAGAGCTGTGCACTGTGTACAGTTACTCAAGAGCATTTGTGATGTTACATATCAAACATACTGTACAATCAGCATATACAATACAACAACTCTTTAGAGATTAAACTACCTGGTAGTTTAAGTATTTAAACTCCAACTCCACCTATCTACAACATTAATAAAACAAAAACATATAATATTAAAACTAATTCATTCTGTATTAGGAGTTCTTTGACGTTCAGAACATTTAGCTGATAATTCTTCTTTACTTTAACTTAAACGAGCACCAATGTAGTATTGCACTCAAACAACAACAACACAAAGATCATTATCGATGCAGCAGAACCGGAGATATGGGCTTGTCTTCCTTGTCAAAACCTGGTGCCTACATTACCCACAATGCAACGTGAACACAGACGGTATGTTCAGAGGTGCAGGTGAGTTTTACTAGTAGTTGTTAATGTAGCCTAGAGCCTCTCGCCTGCAGCAGATGAAGAGCGGGGTGAGTGGGTTTACCTGGTAGTGAGCGGTGGGGTGGTTGGGCAGTTTCTGCTGAAAGAGCTCACAGAGCGCTCGGTTCTGTCTCTCCAGGTCGAACACCAACATCTTCAGCTTGATGCACTCCTCCCTCAGATCCTGTTCAGTGACACACAAAGCAGTGAGACAGCTGACGATGCTACACTTCATTCAAATCCAAAACACAGAAGCAGAAATGTGGCTGTATGTTACCTTTTGGTTGAGCAGAGCTTGGACCACGTGGTTGGCCACCTGAGAGGGAAACATTTCACAGAGAATTACTTACCTGAGCAGAATTTATAATTCTTATAGTTTCTAAATGATATTGTGCAACGTGAACTCACCTCATCCAAGCATCTCTCATACGCCTCCCTCTGACTCTCATTCGCCAACATCAGAGCAGAGTTTTCTGCCTGTACGGGAAAATAAACAACAATCAATTTGACTTGTCCAAAATCCTACGGTACAATAAATCCAGTGTAATGTAATCCTGCCAGTTCCTTCAACGTGTGCAATAAAGAGTTTAAATAGAAATAAACATATGAAAACACGTACGACAGTTATTTAGCATGCACATATAACTGATGAGCCCACATGGGTTTATAAAGACACAGAAATACGTTCCCAAAACACATCACAGATGTTTTCACATCATACAACCAGAACAACATTTAGCTCTTAAAGAAATAGTTCAATATTTTGGGAAACATGCTCATTTGCTTTCTTGTAAAGACCAGTTACCAGGCAACCGGCAGAGACTCATACTGGTCCCAGTCAAGAAACATGAACATTATATAACTAGCAATAAAACACCTGACTCTGAATGTGGTTACCATCATGAGATGTGACACTTAATTAACTAATTGTTAACAATCTAATAACATTTCCTCACCTCCAGCTCTCTCAGTCGGTCCATGAGTTCGCTGCTGTTGTCCTCCATGAAAGACTCCACGTCCCCCTCCTCGCCTTCCTCGTCCGAACCAAAGTCTTCGTCGCACATTCTCTGTTCTGCCTCATCGGACATCGTTCTCATCTGAAACACACAAGGTGACACCGCAACTATCACCGTCACAATCTCTGCAGCAAAAATGTGTCGCTTCTGGAATTAACGCACGGCAATAAAACATCCAGCAACGCTTGGAAGGTGACCGACATTATGAGAATGTCCTTCATTTCATAAAAGTCAAAGCACAACTTGTCCTGCACTGAAACTAAGATTGCTTCTGTAAATGTTTTCATTTGCAAGACACAAGCTGAGCTCTGGATCAAACAGTGATTACAAACATATTTCGGGATAGTTTAAGGATACGTCACAGGTGAGCCGTTATCTTGCTACTTTGTTGTTTTTAGTTAAATTCATTTAAATCACCAGAAGCTGCAGCATCAGTTCTGAAGTCCTGAACAGTGTCTGCCTCTCCCAACAACCAATCACGCAGTGCAGCCTGCATGTAGCCTGCGAGGTGAAATCCAGGGCAAAATAAAGCCCACTAAGCACTCACTGCTGCCTGCAAAGCTCATTGCAGTGAGCTCACAGTAATAATACATGTATCAACATTTTGATCTCAGGGCTTCTCTCATCGACATGTTGGCAGCTGGACTGTAAGAGATAAATAGAACTGACGAGGGAGATATATCCACCATGTCTGCAGCTGTGGTGCCAAAACATTAAGACAGTGACAAGAAAGAGTAAACAACTTCTGTCGGATGAGATTTAGCTGATTCATTCTTTAGTTAAAATATTCCCAGAGCTGAAGGTGACATCTTTAAATGTCTCGTTTTGTCCGACCAACAGTCCAAAACCTAAAGGTATTTATTACCTCCACAAAGGTTATGTTTCCACTTTGTGGAAGGGTGCATCATGGGCCGAGGAAGAACCCGATCACTTCTGGAGTGGATCTGAATCACGGGGCGGATACACACGTTAGGTTTCACTTTTCGTTTGCGATTTAGAGCTTTTGTGCTGCATTCACGCAAACCGTCATCAACGTGTTATATTCTTTTTATAATACAATAAAACACAACACATCTTATTTCTAGTGTCCTTGTTGTTTCCACATTACGTCTTAAAGCTCATGAAAACACAGAAGAACAATTTCTCAACTCGGGAGCTTCCGATTGGCCCGTGAATGCAGCCGTGGCCCGGACAGAGGTTACAATAACATCCCCGTGGTTAATACGGTATACATCAGAGCGCATTCATAAATCCATCCCTCAATACTTGTTCTACCATCTGTATTTATTCTATGCATCACTGTTCAGTCTGTACATTACTCTTAACTGCTTGTCTGTACTTCTGGTTAGATGATAAACTGCATTATGTTGTCTCAGTATTTGTACATTTCATTTAATCTAATCTGATATAAAACAGAGACACAGAAGGAAACAGTGAACGTTTGCAGAAACGATTAATCAAAATTGTTGATTCATTTTCAGTCTTACCCGACTCTGCATCTGAATCATCTCTCTGAAGTGAACCCCACCCGTCTGGTTTCTCCAAGCAAAACAAAACAAACGCCAGTTAACCGAGCTGAGGTCTGCTTCGCATCAGACACCGTCACCATCTCCAACACTGACGCTAACGTTGTTACCACCGTAAGACTGTTTGTATTCTGTCTGACTGCCACAACGTTTTGTTTCAACACTCCACATCTACAGGGCTGCGGCATCGACACAGCAGAGCTTGTTGTTGACTCACGGTACTTACTGTATACTGAGGATTACTGAGCAAACACATTAATCCATCCACCCTGCATTGTAGAGCTACAACTAAAGATTATATTCATTAATCGAATAATCTGCACATTATTTTCTAGATTTGGTTTATAAAATTGGTTAGAAAACTGAAAGATGTCCATCTCACTTCTCAAGATCGAGGACGATGTCTCTAAATGTCTTGTTTTGTCCAAAACGCAAAGATATTGAGTTTAATATGATAAAAAAAAAGAGAAAAGCAGGAAATATCCGTATTGGAGAGGCTGAAAACAGCCTATTATTCCATTTTGGCATGAAAAATTACTTATCAAAATCGTTGCCGATTAGTTTTCTGTCGATCCAGTAATGGATGCAGCTCTACTGGACTGTTCCAGATAAATGGACTGAGGAGAAAGATAAGCGTCCATATTCCTCTGCAGCTCGCAACCTGCAGAAACCACGCTGAGCTGCAGACTGCCCCCTCTGTGAGCACTGTCTAGTAGGCATGGCTCCGTCCGTGTGTGTGTGTGTGTGTGTGTGTGTGTGTGTGTGTGTGTGTGTGTGTGTGTGTGTGTGTGTGTGTGTGTGTGTGTTGTCAGAGGGGAAGTAGATGTGTAGACGTGGACCTAGATCCAACCTTCACATCTTAAGGACACATTAGAGCGGATGAGGCAAGCCTGATTCTGTGGCTGCAGGCCAATCAGGGACTAGCACAGTTTACAGGACACACACACACACACACACACACACACACACACACACACATACACACACACAAACAAGTCTCTTTAGCTGTTAAATGCTCCACTATGATCACCAGCTGTGTCTCTCTGCTGTTTGCTGCTGAGCAGACAGTGTACAGCGGGTTCATCAGATCACTGAGGGTCAACTAAGTTGTTGGCTGTAAAACCAAAACAATGAGATGAAAGATGCTAAAGATTTCTATAGAGCCAAAGACTGTCAGGCAATAATTCTGTGTGGACTCGTCAGTACAAGTGAGTCCTTTCACATACAAGTAGTCATGTGATCCATTGTTAGTATAAAAAGATTGATTATAGCCGCTTTAAAGATTTAGTTCTTCAGCGGGAATGACGGGTGTTCGGGCTGAGAGACAGACGAACACATTGTTGGTATTTTCATGGAATTTGTTGACAATAATACAAATACATACTAACAGCAGCCTTATCCTTTAAGTAATCTCTGCAACAATCAACAGAAGATTAATTGGCAATTATTCATATAATCCATAAGTCATTTTGTGCCAAACATAGCAGCTTTTCAGGTGTAAAGAATATATTATAGTCATATTATTATAGTAACCCGAGTATATGTGGACTGTAACACAAGACATGTAAAGACGTCACGTTGGGCATTGTGGGGTGTTTTATAGACCAAAAGATAAATCCATTTAAAAAAATGATCAGCAGAAAATAATTGATTATTTAAATAATCGTTCGCTGCGGGCCTGAGGCATCATGTTGGCTTTGGAACAGAAACTTTGATACCAGTGCCAATGCAATAACCAGAGAGTATAAAACTCGCTAATGGGAAATGTTCAATAGTTTCATAAGAGATCAGTCGCGGCCTGCCGGGCCTCGTGTAACTGGAGCTGTTTGCAAAGCGTTTACAGGAAGAATATTGAGCGTCACTGGCCTGCGGATTGTGAACGCTGCCTGACAAACCTGATCGGCACCATCCAAAGTGTAGGCCGCTTATTGAGCTGCGATTGACTGAACACGGCCAAATCCAGACATATAATGGAGGGCTGATCAATGCGCCGCATCCAAGAACGGATATTAGTCGTCAGTTTGACCTTGGATGCCAGTGCGTTATAAATACCAGCTTTTCTCTCCACTAATGCACATTAAAGCTCGGGGCAGCGCGGCCGAGATACATGCACACTGCGCTCTGTGAGAACATTCACATGCAAATTACAGTGTGGAGCAAAAGACAAACAAAAGTGCAGCTAAATATAAACATGAAATGTGGTTCTGCTGCTGCTGCGGTTTCCTTTGATGTGCAGAGTTAACGTCACAAGACCTCACTGAAAATGCCACCAGAAAGAAGCATCTCTTAAAACGAGTCGAGTCTCCATTTCTCCAGAGCAGAACCTCAAACATCTGCTGGATATCTGATCACAGACCCGATCTGTCATTATTAATCACACAATCATTCGAGTGATCGGGTCTTTGCACTGGCTTCCTGTGTTGCAAAGAATTCATTTCTAAATACTACTATTGGTTTATAAAACACTGAAAGCTTAAGGGCTAGAATACGGCCACTAAGGATTATTCTGCAAACTGTTTTACTCAATTATTATTATTTATTCTCTTGTTTTATCCATTTTATTTGACCTTTTAAAAAAATCTTATTTCACTCTATTTAAATCCTATGTATGTACTTTTCATATTGTCCTGTGCTTCTTTTATATCTTAATGCCTTTTTATGTCCTACTGTATAGTAGTGAATAGTGAAACATGTCGTAATTTCCCAAAGTGTCCAGTCCGTCCAAAGACCAAATACATCAAAATAGTCCCATTTGAGAAATATCGACTAAATGTTGCAGCTTTACTCTACGCGTCTTCTTATGTTGTCTTGTGTCTCTTTTATACGGCACTAAAGTTGCTCTATGAATAAAGTGGCCTTGTCTTAATGTCTGAATTGAAATCCTCTGGTAAGGCAGAGAAACAGAGAGACGGGGAGAGCTGCCAGCTGCATTGTAAACGGCAGTATTGTCATCACGGTGGTGGATTCAGAGCCTGTGACTGTGCACACAGAGGCTCATTGACGGGGCAGAGGAGAGGGTCAATGTGTCCCAGTGGGGCTGCAGGACCACAGAGCTCTGCTGGCAGACTTACAGCCGCTGGTGCTGTCAGAGAGAAGCCACGAGGGGAACGCAAAGAGAGCTAATGTTGCACACTGCTGAGTGATGGAGGAAGTCTTCAGATCCTTTACTCAAGAAAAAGTGCTAATACCATCAAATCAAAAGTATAAACAGTTAGTCCTTGTGACTGTTATTACTTATACTACATATTATATCATAAGATTATTTTTAATCATGCATTAATGTGTTTTGTGGATCTGGAGAAGGCGTATGACCGGGTCCCCCGGGTGATACTGTGGGAGGTGCTGCAGGAGTATGGGGTGAGGGGGTCACTTCTGAGGGCCATCCAATCCCTGTACGCCCAAAGCGAGAGTTGTGTCCGGATACTCGGCAGTAAGTCGGACTCGTTCCCAGTGGATGTTGGCCTCCGCCAGGGCTGCGCTTTATCACCAATCCTGTTTGTGATTTTCATGGACAGGATATCGAGGCGTAGTCGTGGAGGAGAGGGGTTGCAGTTCGGTGACCTGAGGATCTCATCGCTGCTCTTTGCAGATGATGTGGTCCTTATGGCATCATCGGTCTGTAACCTTCAACAGTCACTGGATCGGTTCGCAGCCGAGTGTGAAGCGGTTGGGATGAGGATCAGCACCTCAAAATCTGAGGCCATGGCTCTCAGCAGGAAACCGGTGGATTGCCTACTCCGGGTAGGGAATGAGCCATTACCCCAAGTGAAGGAGTTCAAGTACCTCGGGGTCTTGTTCTCGAGTGAGGGGGCGATGGAGCGAGAGATTGGCCGGAGAATCGGAGGCGGTACTACAGTCACTTTACCGCACCGTTGTGACGAAAAGAGAGCTGAGCCAGAAGGCAAAGCTCTCAATATTCCGGTCGATCTTCGTTCCTACCCTCACCTATGGTCATGAAGGCTGGGTCATGACCGAAAGAACGAGATCACGGGTACAAGCGGCCGAAATGTGTTTTCTCAGACGGGTGGCTGGCGTCTCCCTTAGAGATAGGGTGAGAAGCTCAGCCATCCGTGAGAGACTCGGAGTAGAGCCGCTGCTCCTTTACGTTGAAAGGAGCCAGTTGAGGTGGTTCGGGCATCTAGTAAGGATGCCACCTGGGCGCCTCCCTAGGGAGGTGTTCCAGGCACGTCCAGCTGGGAGGAGACCCCGGGGAAGACCCAGGACTCAGTGGAGAGATTATATCTCCTCACTGGGAACGCCTCGGGATCCCCCAGTCGGAGCTGGCAGGATGTGGCCTGGAGAAGGGAAGATTGGGGTTCCTTACTGGAGCTGCTGCCCCCGCGACCCGACCCCGGATAAGCGGTAGACGATGGATGGATGGACCATAAAAATTCAGTAAATAGTGAAAATGTTGTCACAATAACCTAAAGTGAGTCACGATGTTTGTTTTGTCCAACGAATACTTAGACAAAAATGAACAAAGATTATTAAAATAATTACAGGGGAAAAGAAGCAAATCCTCACATTTGAGGAACTGGAACCATTAAATGATGTCATGATGATGTCATGATGATGTCATGGTGATGTCATGATGATGTCATGGTGATGTCATGATGATGTCATCGGGCGAGTCTTACAAACTCAGGACCGAAAAAAGTGGGCAGTAAAAATGCAGAGTGAGTCCAATGAAAGACTCTCTTCAGTTGGATTATGGGAAATGTAGGATCCAACGTTTTTGACCCCACACTACAGTAACGTCAGGATATCTCGGCCTCTGCGTCTGTCTCTTGTAATCAGATCCAAACAGAATCTGCAGATGTTTCGTTCACAGTTTTCAGTTGTGATCCAGATGATAAATCAGTGTTTCTATTAGTTTTAAATCCACGTAAAAAATCAGCGGAAATGTCGTCGCAATTCTGCAGCCGCACTTTAAAAACACACTGTAGGGAAAATATTGCAAATTTGAGAAAAGTGTTTAATCAAAAAACTAAATTGTAGCTAAAAAAGACAAATGATTTAGCTGAAAAATAGCAACAAATAAAATATCTTTATGTGTAGAGCTTCAACAATTAGTTGATTTGGTGACTATTTTCCAGCTTGACGTCACCTTGTGGAACGTGGGAGCATTTTAAACTATTTTCGGACATTGTATAGAGCAGATAATCATTAGTTGCAGAGGTATTGAGATACCGTCACAGGGAAAGTGTAAGTGTAATCCAGGCCCAGTAACAGACATAACAATTATGTTTGTTCTTCAGAAGATCTGCAATGATTGAGCCCATAAAAGTTGTTCTTTGTTTTCTGGAGGAAGACAAATAGACGTAAACAGATGAGACTAAAAAGGTCAAAGTCAAAGCTTTTCATTTTGTTCTTGAGAATCCAGCCACACACAGCCACATTGCCAAGTGTAAGCAAAAAGCAGCGAGGCTCAGCGCTCGCAGCTTAAAAGGTCCAATCACTGAACAACGGCGAGAGGATCGTGTGTTCGCCTCGGAGCATGTGCTGCTTTTGTTCTCAGATGGATACCTGTTCATGAAGAATGTGAGCTGTGGGGACATCGCTGAGCATTCATCAGCAAACAAACAAAGTGCAACCTGACACCAGAGGAAAACTAACGTGTCATCTGTGGATAACTAGACATGGTGTCCTTTAAACAAATTACCCAGCGGCGACTTCCGTCGGTGTTTTATCACCGAGACAGAAAAGAAAAGTTTCTACTGACGAGCCTGATGACAAACGAGAAGAGACGCAGGGGAAGAGCGACTCAGCCGTCGATTAGTCGATTAATATTAGTTAATATAGTCGATCTTCAGATGAAAGCAACACTTACTTTGATTAATCATTAAGAAAATCTTTTTTAAGCTATTTAGAGCAGAAACAGAAAATCTATCTCAACTATTTTAATTATCAATTAATTGTTTAAAGGATTTTCTAAAGCTGGACAAACACGCTCTGGTTCTAGCTTCTGAAATAATAATAATAATAATAATAATAATGATAATAATAATAATAATAATAATACATTTTATTTGGAGGCGCCTTTCAAGACACCCATGGACAAGAGATAAAATACAAGAGATAAAAACAGCAGGACATTGGAAGAGAGAGCAGACAAACAGAACCAGAGATAAGGTGGAGACACATGAGAAAGCAAGAAAGAGAGAGGGGGGGGGGGGGGACAGGATGATGGAGACGACAGAGAGTAGGCCAGTTTGAATAAGTGAGTTTTGAGACTTGAATGTTGTAAATGTTTCGGACTGTCGGATGTGTGGAGGGACGGAGGCTGGGGTCTCTGGTTCCACTTTCTCTGATTTACCTCATTATAAATTTAATATCTTTGGGTTTTCACTTGAAGACATTTTTAGACTAAATTAATAATTGATCCATCAAGAAAAAAAACCAGAGAGATGAATCGATAATGAAAACATTTCTCCTCTTTCTCTGGGAAAGTGTCATGTGGTTAATAGATAAGCGTTAGTTGCAGCTCGACATGATGAAGACACTCACCGGTGGTTTCAGCTCTCGTTATGATCCTTGAAGAGGAGTCTGTGCTCCTGTCAGGTACCTCTGTCTCCCAGCAACAAAACCAGGGAGCTGAGGGAGAGAAAACACAAAGGACACATTTTTAATTTCAATAAATGAACTCTCAGCCTTCTTCCCTCTCCATCGTCTTTCTGGCTAAATTAAAATAAAAAACCTCCTGACGAAATCACAAGACAGAAACCACAAGTTTGTCCGTCAACAATGAGAGCTTGACAAGTTTGAGGGCGGGTCTTTTGGGGTGGTCGAGCGGCGGGTTAGACGACTGTCACCTCTGTTGTGTTTGGCGGGCAAAGGCTGCAGCTTTACTCCAATCTGCGAGTGAACAGGAAATCGGGAAGAGAGGAAGACGCTGCATTGCCCTCGGGAGATACCAGCGCTCGGCAGACACCAGCCATGCCAAGACCACAAGCCCCCACTGCTCTATCTCGCTCTCGTCTTCCCTTTCATCTCTGAGTCATTGTAAAGTGTAATGAAAGAAAGATGGATGAATAATTCAACAGACACGGCGTTTAAGAACTCCCCCTTTTTATGTCTTTCCGGTATCGCAGGACTTTACACATTGGGAGCCACACAATCTTCTTTTTAAGTTTTCAGTCTAATGTGGGATTCCCCATTAACAGAGTCCCCTGTTAATTATGTTCACTTCCTATAAAAGGGTTCATTGAAAATCTAAACGGGACGCTCCCGCCTGTTGTTTGGACCCCGAGCCGCAGCATTAACTCTTCATATGCAAAGGTAACACGGCCTGATCCTTTTAGATCTTGTCCAACTGAAATGGGATTAGAAGTGTTGAGCATCTGCCCTCTCAATCCGGGTTTTAATAGAGCAGGAGCAGATCTTCTGGTCTGCCGGTGTCCTCTTCAGGACACCTGGCTCTGCGAAAAAGAAGCAGACCGTGATCTGTGATCCGTGTCAAGATCACAAAGACGGCAGATCATAGAGCACAAAAAAACCAAACGCACAAGAGACCTCGATGATTGCACATCACCAGTATTTATTTACCGAGGACAGACTTTGATTTCTGACGCCTGGACGCTGAGAGAAGTATTAAATATTGAGTGAGGTTTGGCGAGTAGATGAGATCCATGGAATGAGGGCAGGAAAAAAAAACAGTTTCAAAAACGGCGACACATCCGAAGCAGAGAGAAGAAAATGCACAAAAGCTTCTTAAATCATGTCAGTCGCACTCTTGGGGATTTGGCACAGGCAGGGCCGTCTCAGGATATGTCAAACGCCACCCTTTCCATCTGCCAATCCTGGGGAAAGGCGCAGATTGAAGTTCTTGCTGTGTCGGCAAAGTGTGTAGGCGGGAGATGTAAACAATGTGACAAAAACCTAAATCCTCACATGATGGAATTAAAGATCGGGGTAGACTGAGAATGTAGGCCAAAGTCTCCAGACAAACCATTACCATGCGATTGTCTGCATCATTAATACAGATGCAGATAAATATCAAAGAGGAGGGGGGACGTGGGTGAGACAGAATCAGGCTGAGGGTGCTCCCTCGGTGCCGCTTCCTGTCTGATGTTTGGCTACAAGAACCGAGACGAATCGTACACAAGCAATATTTGGGATGAGGAGCGGAGGCGGTGGAGAGGAGGTGGGGGAGGGGGGATGGAGGAGGGGAAGGGAGAGCTCTTCCCAAAAGGCCTGAAAGATTGGATGCGCGCCATGTATGTCTGAGAGCAATCAAACTGATCGCAGGGATCCTTCTTAAATCTGTGCCAGGCGACCTCCACACCCAGCGAGGAGACGCATCACGGGCGCCTCCATCTCTGGTACAACACAAACGGTTTGTTTCATCAAACACAAACAACATTGGAGCTGCGCTTTCCACCACCGCCGCCGTTTGGCAGATTTATGACACATTGTTAGCTGCAACCAAAACAATCCCGACATTATTTTGTGTTGGCTCGGACAGAATAAAAACGATACTGTGTGGTAGCAGAGCTCCTGAAATGTAAGCTAGCCCATGGATCAATGCTAACACACACACACACACACACACACACACACACACACACACACACACACACACACACACACACACACACACACACACACACACACACAGCAAATCCGACCTGCCTTAAGAGCCATCAAGTCCATTCATGTCAAGTCGACACCATAAACCTCACAAAACACTTGCTCCCTCTCTGTCACTTCACATAATTCTCATACAAGTAAAGATCTGCTTTATATATTCACACAGAAACGCTGTCACAACAGGAAGACACAGCGAGAAGCCCAGAAAACATCATGTCAGCTGTAACAACTAAATCAATATTCACATATCTTCAAAATCCCTCTCCAACAAGTACACATCTTGGGTCAGCTCACCTTCCTCCTGCTGCCTTTTCAGTCATTCAGTCAGCGCATCCAGAGATCTCCTCGCAGCAGAATCAAACGTAAGGCACCAGCAGAAGCATAAAGAGAGCGACAGAGAAGCTACAACCTTACATTTCTGTTTTCCGGCTGCAGAGGAGATTATTTCCCTCCCTGGTAAAAGTGGCGTCACCCTGCGAGTGTGGCGAGGAAGCCGGTTTCCTCTACACTTCAGCTAGTAAAGGCCTGTCCTTGGGCATGTGCATTGTGTGTGTGCCTGTGCTGTCTGCAGAGGCTGCCATGTCTCCCATTGTTCCAGGGCGAGTGAGGCAGGCTTCCTACCCCAATAGACCCTGCCTACTACAACAGCTGTGGACCAGCCCCCACCTCTCTGCTGCACTCCTTCTCCCCTCCTCCTCCTCCTCCTCCTTCTCCTCCTACAACTCCTGCCTCTCTGCTGCTGCTGCTGCTGCTGCTAAACATTAACCCTGCAGCTGCCGGCTCAAGCCCATAAAGAGGTGGAGAGGGGGGTTGTGTTTCAAAAGAGACCCTACCATGTAGCGGACAAAGGAACTTAACAGAGAGAGGATATCCGACAGCCGGGCTGAACTGACAGGACTTCTGCAAAAAGCCATTCAGTGGCCTAGAAAGAAAACAGGCTCTGTGCTAAGAGGATTGTCTTTCTCAATCACAGTGGTGCTAAGTGTTGGGCTGAGTCCTGTGAGACCGCGCTGAGGACGAGAAAGTCACAGAGAATATAGGGCCGCAACGACCGATTATTTCTGTTCTCAGGTGTTTAGTCTATAAAATGCTATAAAATAGTGGAAAATGTATTGACATCATATGAGACAAGTAGAGCTACACCAATATATATACCGGCCCATATTAGATGATTGCAGATGTATCTACAGTATATCAGTGTATACTGGCTGGTTTCAGGTCCTTTAATTCTTTTTTTTAAAGTGACACCATTACATATTTTATCCACTAGAGAGCGCTGACGATGTTAAACGTCTCACCAATTCTTATATATATATATATATATATATATATATATATATCATAATAATAAAGGATCAAGATCCCGACTAGCTAAAAATGAAATTCAGAGCATATCTGTGTTTGAGCGATTGCCTCCACACGGCTCCCAACAATAAATTATTTATCAAAATATCTCCAGATTCATATCGTCAATCAATCAACCATCAATTTGTTTTCAGCTCTTCCCGTTACTCTCATGCAGAGTGATCATCAAGCCGTGTCGCGGCTAAACTGGTCAGCAGAGTGAAGGTTTTGTCTCAGTGTGGTTGATCTCTGCAGGTTTCCCCCCCACCCCCCTCCCCCGTGTGACTCATCTGCTCTCCTTGTTAATGAAGCCTCATCATCCTCAGACATACCAGACACACTAAACCAAGTCTGATGACAAAGTGACGCGGCGCCCACAGCTACAGCAGCAGGAAGAAAACATGGTTGAACGTTTCGTGCCCTGACCGTGGGAGGAGGCAAAACATCCCAACGACTGCCTCTGACAAGTATTCTTTTAAAAAACCAGACCTATATGTACTCAATTCAAAGTTGACCCTAATTGAGTGGACACGAGACCTGACCTCAATCGACTTTGCCCCCTCAACAGACTTCCTATAGTCAAAATCAAACGCCCCAGGGTGCTCACATGAATGTCAGTTGTTTCACGCTATTGTCATTCAGATTTGACCAAAACAGTCTAGCCAGTTTGGCGAGTAAACAACTTGTCCCAGTTACACAGCAAGAATTTAAATGTCTATGTTTGAAATGCAGGCGGGAGTAAAGTGGCAGTAATATAAGCATCATAGAGTAAAACAGTGCCAGGGAACACTTGCCTGCACAATGACCACTTTAGAGTTGTGCTGATAATACTTACATCCTTCGACTTCAGCTCTTAACGCAGGACTTGTACATGTAGTGGAGTATATTCACAGTGTGGTATTTGGTACTTTTACTTCAGGAAAAGATGGGAATACTTCACCGCGAGCGATGCTTTCAAACACAAAGACACTGATAAATACAATATGAGAAATGCGGGGAAAGCCCACAGACTGCACAGGTCATCAAAACTGGACCACATCAAAGTGAAAAGTACCCGACAGACGCTGAGCTTCAAAGCATCAAAAATCACCCGGATCAAAAGAGCTCGTGTCCAGTGAGGATTTATCCTCTTATTACTGAACACATATGGTCCGCCCTGCCCAGTCTGTCCTCATCGCCAGGTCTCTAATCTGTGTCCGCCTAGTGGCCGGAAACCAGAGACACCCTGCATGTGAACAGGACTGCTTCGATTAAAACCTGTTTGAAAGGATATGTTAACAGTCCAAAGAGGCGGCTCTTACTTGCTGTACACAAACAACCAATTTCCAGTAAGTTTAAGGTGTAACCTGCGCTCTTTTGTTTCCTTCTGACAGAGTTTAACTGCACCCAACTGGAGAATTAGCTCCACCAACTGTGTATCTCAATGAACCAACTCCTGATATTCACACAACAGTTGTGGATCAAAATGTCGCATGAATTTGCATTTTCTTTTGCAGAGTTTCTCAGAACTTCTCAGATCCCTCCTTTGTTGCTCTTCCCGAGGTTTTTCCTCCATTTTCTTCCTCGTTAAAAGTTTTTTTGGGGGGGTGTGGGAGGGTTTCCTCGTCTCCATCGAGGGTCGTAAAAGGACAGAGGCTGTCGTATGATGCACGGATTCTAAAGCCCCTTCAGGCAAAGTTGTGATGTGTGAAATTGGGCTAAATTGATTTGACTTTTTAGTAGAAATGTAATATATTAGTGCACAGAGGCAGGACTGTGGATTTCATCCTGCAAGTCTTCCACTGAAGAAGAGATCTAAACAGCCACTCAGCCACGTTTCTGAGAACACGAAGCCACGATTTTAACAAAACCAGCAAAAGAAAATGCAAATTAATTATGAATTTCATCCTCTTACTGTTCTTTGAATATCAGGTGGTAGGTTCAGCAAGATAAACAGTAAACACTAACACGTCAGTCGGGTGCTATTAGACACAACGAGATGAACAGAGAGCTCAAGTCCAAACCACAATCGGTGAAAGACGTGATGTAAATATGGTATTTATTTGTAGCTTCATGTAATAATTTGAGGAAACTTCAGTGGAAGCTCGAGTGACTTTAAATCATGTTTCTATGATTTGCTCACTAAAAGGCGACGTTCTTCAGACTGCAGGCAAAAGTGAAAATGAAAAACACAATCTGATCTTTTCAACTCTGAATTGGGACACTTTAACATCTGGTCCTAAATCAGATGCAGGTCGGATTCTTTAGCGACAGTCACTCGAGTCTTTTGTTGCATTTCTGTTACACTCGTCTTCATCTGCTCGCACGTTCAGCGGCGTCCACTTCACATGGACTTATAAATGAAACCGTAAAACTTCAGTGGCCTCCATGTTTATTTGTGTACAACAGCGTGCTGAGAGTGATGTCTTGTTTATTGTTGTTTTGCACATGCAGGTCTGTCACACTGGAATCTGATATTAGCCCAGTTTGAGAATAATGCCGAACAAAACAATCGGATCTGAGCCATAAATCTGAGTTAAGCACGAAGGATTGCTGCGTGAACGTACGTTTCTAATGCAGTAATGTATAGTATATCTCAGTATTGTTTTAAGACAGACAATAAAAAGTGAACTTGCCCTTTAATCACCGTCACGTTGCCGTCGGTGCAGACGTCACAAAGCAGCACAGAAACAGTCCAACCCCTCACATCTCTTGAGTGAAGCGCTGTCAGGGGACGGTCTTACCTCTGTGTCAGACGTTAACGCACGCAGACATCTGTAAGGCATGAATGGGACATTGAGGGACTGGCTTCCCTTCTAAGGGTGTCAAAGGCTGAGCTGAGACACGACCTGAATGAGAGCCGGTCACATGGTCCCCTGGAGCTAACACAAGGGAAGGATGAAAACCCTCAACATAAAAGCTCTATTGTCACCTCCCTCCAACAACTACTTTCCCCTCAAGTGAGGATCTTCAGCAACTCAAAACACTCGACAGAATGCGGAGAGTCGAGAGGCAATAAAACGTCTTAATGGAGAGAAACCTGCCTGGAAACGAAGTAGAAAGAACTTCTCATGCAGGCCGAGCGGACCAGCGTGTGACCGATTTGAAATGTAATGCAAAGAACATGTAAAGCAGGACGTCAGGCCGGTTTATTTAAACACACGCAGCTCCTCCTGTCCTGATCACTTCAGGTGTCAACAGGGAATTCTTCAACCCCCGAAAACAAATAAATATCATCTAAAACTAAATGGAAGAGCTGGTTCGACGATGAATTCAAATGTTACCAACATTTTGTTGCCGAAACAATTAAACAATTATGCGATAAAACAATCAACAGATGAAATGAATAATGAAAACTATGACTTTGATGCATAGTTGAGATCAGTTAGCAGATGGTCCAGCGTTACAGGTCTGTGGTTAGATGGCGGCTGTAGCGAGGGAACTGTCAGGGAACTTCTGAATGAGAGTTGTAAATCAGACACGAGGGGTACAAACCTCCATTGAGGCTCCGACAGTTTAATGGGCGGTGATGGCCACGGCACCATGTGAGGATGGAGCGCTAATCCACCAACAAGAAATGTGACTCTCGGGCCTCGACGAGGAGATGTGCCGGGTTTAAAGCCGGGGCTATAAACACCCGCTGTTGTCGGAGGAGGACTCTGGTGTTAATTTGCATGAAGCCTGGCTCAGTCGGGCTTCATTAGGAAGTCAGGAGTTGAAGCCAGCGAGCCTTCAACAGGGGCTTTGTGAGCCATTTGTGCAAAGCCAGGAGAAATGACCTCCAAGCTGAAACAATTAGTCGATTAATCGGTCGAGAGAGAATTAATTGGCAGCTATGTTTGATAATCGATAATCGACTGGTTACTATAGGGCTGGGAAATGTATATTATAATGTAGTATTATAAATAGAACTAATAATACAAAGTATATTTGTGAACATTTGAAGACTCAGAACATAGTGAGGCAATTTTCTGATACTTTATAGGCGAAACAAATAACTAACAAATTAAGAAAATGAGATTAATCCATAATAAAAATCATCCTTCACGGCTTTACAACTTTTCTTCCATCAGTCTCACTCCAGAGCCACGGTGACCTTCAGAAATCCCTCGCATGTGAAAAGATTCAAAGTATGTTCTCCAGTTAATTTCTACAATCATAAAAGCCCAGTAATGAAAACCATTCGTCGTGGCCTCCATTAAAGGCAGGTTTCATACCACCGTAAATACTCCGGAGAGAGGTGGCGTCCCCCCGCCAAACACACTGACTGTTTAACCAGACTGACATTTTGTCCAGCTGCACACTACGTTTCCATGTGTGTCAGCAAACAGCTTTAATACCTGATTCCTCAGTGAGTCACATCAAACTACTGAACCCTGACATGCCTGGAAAATATGTGGAGGTTGAACAAGACACAACGGTGAGGAGGCCAGACCAGTTCATCCAGGTCACTGTCCAGTATTATAGAGCGAATAAAAGATATATATTTTAAAATAGAACAAAGTGCTTTACAATAAAACCAAACATTTAAATTTAATATGTACAAGAGCTACAATAAAAAACCCTCCGTTTAAGAAAAAGCCAAACGATCTGAAAAGAGGTCACTGAGTTTGTTGCCCGGTCACCTTTTGTGACGAGGCGAGTTTTTAAAAAACGATTAGTGGAGCTGCAGGATCTCAAGCGGCGATCGGGCTCACAGGGAGTCAGCAGATCACAGATGTAGGAGCAGGAGCCAGACCATTAAAAGGTTTTTAAAAAAGCGGTAAAATCTGAAAATCAATTCTAAAACTCGCAGGAAGCCCGTGAAGAGCAGCGAGAGTCGGTGTGAAGAAGTGTCGCTTCTCAGAGTAATGGAGTTAAAGAAGACTCCAAATGTTGCCAAAAGGGTTTCTCCTCTCGCCGGAAGTGGAAACGTTGCAGTGGTGAAAGCAAAATGCAACAAAGTGCAAGAGAAACAAGTGAATATATTATATATATATATTGATTCATAAATGGGGTCATCAAAGGAAGAGCTGATTGTAATTACTCCATATACACCGCTTAATTAACTTTAACTTTAAATGTCACTTTGCACCGCTTATCATGAGCAGCATTAGTTAACAGAAGCAAGAGACGAGCCACACGTGTGACCCCAGTTATCCAGAGTCACAAACGCGTGACGCCAGGTGAGCTAAAGGGCGCCGGACTAAGTTTAACTCGATACAGCGAACCATGACAGCACAAAAAAGAAGCTATAGGAGGAGCGTGTGTGGTTCGTCTCTCCACATCTGGCCACCAGCCGCAGCGGCTCAAACTCCACCAGGAGTCGGAGGAGCATACTCATCATCCACATCCTTTTCCCAAGGTCTGGCCAAGAGGAAGACCTATTTATGGTACAGAATCAACGATAATATGGAGGGTTATATATGGAACAATCTGCTCCGCATCACGCCGACAAACACGACCTCCCTGGAAAGAGTGTTTTTCAAGGCCTATAGGTTGGAGTTGTGAAACAGGAAGCTCAGGAGAATTTGAAGCACTAAAGCACCTTGTGGGAGAGGGTTGAGGGATTGAAGGGGCGCACAAAGGAACACTGTGAGGATACGAGAGCAGAGTAAAGAGAAACACCTCCCACTGTCTTCCACACAGTCTTAATGCACGTTATCACAGGTCATCAGTCGGAGGAATCAGTCAGCATTAAACACGCAATGAAATTATGGCCGTTTAATCCTTTTTTGGCCAAACAGGACGTGGAGGGGACCCGGTTTGCTTGAATTGATTAAAGCTACATTCCGAGCCATATTTTCTTTGGCCAGACTGATGAATTGAATGTTTGTTGCAGCTGCAGCAGCTAAAGCAGTGTTTTGCCAACTTCAATGTTTGTATGACCACAGATTCCTCTGTAGGGTGGACTCTCTCTCTCTCTCTCTCTCTCTCTCTCTCTCTCTGTCTCTCTCTCTCTCTCTCTCTCTGTCTCTCTCTCTCTCTCTCTGTCTCTCTCTCTCTCTCTCTCTGTCTCTCTCTCTCTCTCTCTGTCTCTCTCTCTCTCTCTGTCTCTCTCTCTCTGTCTCTGTCTCTCTCTCTCTCTCTCTCTCTCTCTCTCTCTCTCTGTCTCTCTCTCTCTCTCTCTCTCTCTCTCTCTCTCTCTCTCTGTCTCTCTCTCTCTCTCTCTCTCTCTCTCTCTCTCTCTCACACACAACACAGCAGGCAGTAGGAATAGGACTAAATGAAAATTTCACGATTATCCTGGCCAAAATAAATACCTCAGTCTCCCGATAATCATCTAAATACGCTGAAGACAGCACTAACCCATACTGCAATCACTTAACCTTACATTGTTTTGTTTTTTATTGCATCACAGATAGGACACGTCTTTTTTGAAGTGAAAAACAAAGAATCAATCAATCTTGGAGCGGCTAAGTAGGAGAGTGGTTACAGCGCACGCAACGTAATACACTCTTAAATACAGTAATCTTAAATCCTCCTGCATAAATAAAGTATATATAAAAATATATATATATATTTCTTACATGAAAATGACTCGTGAGGATATTAATGATGGAAATTCACCACAATCAACTTACTGCGAGTGTTTTTGACGCGATCGTTCGACACAGTTCACGTGAAGAACCACATGAGGTTCCTTTGATCTGAATATCTGTGTTAACAGTCACGATGAAGATGAAGCAGAGCTCTCCGTCAGTCTCGTCTCCTACTGTGAGCTCTGCTGTATCGCGCCGACTCAGCGGGGTAATTAATGAATATTTTGCGATGCTAATGCAGGCTGCAGAAGTGCCTTTGGTGAATAACCATGGTAACTACAGTACCTGCATGCATCAGACAGCGGGGTGATGAATCTCATAGCTGATAAGGAGGACCCGGGCTAGCCTATCTTCAAAGCATGGTTGTTTATGTAGAAAGGGGGGGGGGGTGATACTGGAGAGATAGGCGACTGCAAGAGGCTGTGACCTGTCTGAGCCCCCCTGCAGGACTTCAAACTGACGAAATGATTGTCCCGTTGCTCTTTCCTCCCTGTAAACCTGCTGAACTACGACCCAAGAACGGGACATTTCTCAGACGGACTGACCTTGAGAGACTTTAAAAGGTCTTTCGCTCCATAAAACTCACATTTTTGTCTCTAGTTGCTCGAGTCAGTATCACAGCAGACGCTGTTAGTTGAATAACTAATCGACAGAGATTAGTGGTTTTAGACATTTCTCATGCGAAAACAGTGAAAGAGTGATAAATATTCTCGGTTGCCAGCTTCCATTTGAAGACATCACACTGGACTCTGACACTTGTGATCGGCATTTTTGGGCCGTTTCATAGATTAAATGAATCGATAAGGACATTAATCTGTAGTTTCAGAGCTGATGCTACGTGTTAGGGCTACTAAAGGCAACTAAAGATGATTTGCATTCATCGATTCTTCTGTTGACTATTGATCGAGGATCGAACATCTAATCCAATAATCGACCTTCATAGCTTTATGAATAAAAGCTCATTTCTACAACTGAGAAGATGAGAATCTTTTTATTAGATGATTAATCTAAGAACGTGTCTGATAAGTCTCTGACCATCAACTATAATCTATATTCTAATCGTCTCCGCATTTTGTTTGTCAGTGACAGTTTGTCTCGTGAAATCTAGTTCCTGAATCGACAGAGGTGAAGAGCAATTAGTTTGTGACGCCGCTTCCTCGTTTGGTTTCCTCTGCGACTCGGCTTGTTGGCAGATCCTTGCTTTGAGCAATTGTATCAAATGTTGTGATCAACTATTTGATTAATCAACTCGATCATGTTTCCTGGCGGACGACAACACCTTATGAATGATTTAATAATCAAAACCCAGTTAACAGAACCAGCAGCCAAATTAAACACTTACTCCGTGCCACGTTTCCCCTGGATAATAAAGTCTGAACACCGTCTGAGGCTGCAACAAGACGTGGGACAAAGGCGTGCAGAACATCTGTGAACAATTAGAGGCGAACAGAGCGAGCAAGCACTTATTCTGCCCATTACACTTGAATAAGTCACTGGCTCGGCTCTTCATGATGTAATGCGGCGCAGCTTGGATATGCAATCTCAAAGTTGCGCTGGGACAGAGCCCCTCACAAAAACTTCAATCAAGCTCCAACATGGAGCACGCGGGCCGTAAATGTGATCCAGCGAGCGGAGAGTGGAACCACATTTATCTGCAGCTCTGAGCTCATTCCTCAGGATGAGACGCTCCGGTCGCTCCTCGTCTTCTTCACCAAATATTGTTCCAAATGTGACACATTTCTAAATCCTCCTCAGCCTCCTTCGTAGTTGATTTTAAACTCTCTCACCACACAAACACAAAGCTGCTTTGCTTATTGTTGCTTCACTTGGATTTTTGAAGCATTACTGGGCAGAATCATGTTTGATGCTAGAAGAGCGTTTTCACCATTATCTGCTGAAAGACGAAGGTTACATCTGAGTTTTGCACGTGTACGTACGAGATGATTTTGTGGTATTACAGCACATTTGGAGCCAATTGTGGTCCAATGTGTATCTTACACAGCGTGGAGACTGGAAGCCTTTCCTTAAACACTGTGAATGGACTAAGAGACATCTTGTGAACGAGTAGATTTAGATTTAAGGATGTTACACACAGAACTATACTACATGTGTGAACAAAAAGGAAGAGCAAAGCGTGGAAATGAAAAAGACATCTCTGATTGTGCTGCATCGATTGACACTTTTAAACTTTCCATCACAAGTCTGAAGATGTTGCACTGATCAATCGGTGGAGTACTCTTTGACATCATGTTTGGAGGAGATCTTTAGTCCATCGTCTTTGTGCCACGAAGTCTACAAGTATCTCTAACATGATATACGCCATTTGTCTGGAAAAGCCAAAAGCAGCACACTGCAACATTACATCAACAGACAATTTGGAAAAGGCAAGAGGGGTACGTCATTTCTGCAAACACTAAAAGATTCATCGAGCTTTTCATAAGAGATCTTCAGTGAAACTTAAATATTTTACAGCCTGAACGCCGGCCATCTCTGTGATGATTCAAAGAGGGTCCAAACAACCGTTCCATCCTCGTTTCCACCGGCCCACAGTTTGGTCTTTGTCTCCGAGGACGACGAGACAATGAAAGCAGCATGGGCGCAAATCTGGCCTTAAACCAACAGACACAGATCATTAAGCGTGGATGTTTTCCCCTTCAGAAAGGACTCTGCGATAGCAACGCAGCGCCGTCTGACAGGTGTTAAATCTTGTTTTCCAAGTAGGCCCTACAACTTATTAAGATTACGGGCATTACATGTTTTATGGCCAATAAACTCCTTCACGATGCGAAAACAAACAACCTCATGACTAGAATGCCATTCAGAAAATGTGGAGCGTTTCATATTTACTGAAAAGCAGCATTGTTGAGAGTTTGATCCAATAACACGCCATCGCTGCCAATGCTGCTCCAAATACGTTTCTGTGCTGGACAACATGGGCACCAATCCAGGCTATTACTCTGAGGGGAGAACTTATTAAAGCCGGAATTATTAGTCCATTATTATTCCTAACAAATCCTAAACCTTCCCGAGTTTGTGGTTCTTAGTTGTGAGGTTTTGCTGCTTTTCTGCTTTATATTATCATTAAGTTTGGTCGGATAAAACAAGCAATTTAAAGAAGTCACCGGCTGTTTTTCACCGTTTTCTTACATTTTATAAATGATAATATAAATGATTAATCGACTGATCGATAATGGAAATAGTTATTACCCTGTATTAGT
The DNA here is from genome assembly GCF_900634415.1 of Cottoperca gobio. Classification (NCBI taxonomy): domain Eukaryota; kingdom Metazoa; phylum Chordata; class Actinopteri; order Perciformes; family Bovichtidae; genus Cottoperca; species Cottoperca gobio. Next base: position 2,073,766 of record NC_041361.1, read on the forward strand.
CTGGTGGTACTAACACCAGACTCCATCCACATGTTTTAAAACACATTTTCAATCTGAGTGGAAAACAACAAGTAGAAGTTATTCTAATTAATCGTGACGTACATGAAGCATGCGACTTAAACGTCCTTTGAAAACACTAAAAATGGAAGCAAACGTAAACATAAGATCTGTGTCGACAGATGAGGAGACTGTAACGTTCCCTTAAATTATTGCATGAAACAAATATAAATGCGAACTTTAATGCGATTTTTACGATTTGACCGGCGCTATTGAGTCCTGGTGGATTGAAATGTGCATTATTTGCATTTTCTTTTGCCAAATTTGCTGAAAATTCAGTTAAAATCTGTCTAATGACTATTTTCACTTCCTCTCTTTTTGTGTTGTCTGCTTGCTCCCGGATACTATTTAAACTTACAGGTACCGATACTGGACTTTTGAGGTTGTTATTAATATTTGTGAGTTAAAAAAATCTGATAACAGAGTGGAACATTTTACAGTGTGAAGATTAACCTGTTAATAATCTCTGTTGTATATATGTAATGTCTGCCAACATGTATACCAACAGATATATATCTGTAATAATCTAATCATGCAGATCCCCTGCAGACATGTCTTAAGATAAACATACTCTGCTGTATATGTTAATATACCAAACTAAAAGCTGTATTCTGTGCTGAAAGTTGCAAATTAGATCACGATCAATTTACAAACTAGTTGAGATGTCACAAAATCTTGCTCATGTCTTAAACTCAAACTGTGCACATACATCATTGTGCACAGTGGAGCTCAAACGTCAATGGGACGCACAAATAAGCACATTTCTTTGAGTGGAGGAGGACTTTAAAATCAGCTGGTAACAAAAACCTGACAATGTGTTTTATCCCGCTTTAAAATGATCCTAACTTCCCATTACATGAGCCAGGGGGGGTTTATCCTCCACTACATCCCTGCTGCAGACATATTCACACCTTAATTCATCCATTATCGGCTGATTTAAGCCTGATGGTTGTATAGCATCACTGTCTCCAGTCACAGCCAGGATGTTTGACACCCTGTGTTATATTTCCATCATAAAAATGCTTTTGTATCATTGAGAGAGAGAGAAAACTGCACCGTTAGGACTCAGATGCCAGCCGCTTTTCCATGTTCCGCTTTCTGGTTTCACCCCTTAAAACGAGATTAAAACTGCGACATGGCTGTTTATTAGACATCATGTTCATGCAGTTAAACACAAACATACTTAGGCAGAAAAATGTAATCCCCCCCCCCCCCCTCCCCTGGAACAGGCCCGTCCATAGAAAAACCCAAAACCCTGCGCCGATGAGTCCTCTCCGACACGGGTAATGCTGTTACGCCCTTGCGTCTCTCCCAGAAACAGACACAAACGTTGTAAAACACCGGGGCGTTTCACGTTAAAGAAAGAAAGCCACACATTTAGCCTCACATCCGTTCAGACCTTCACTTCCCCGGTGCTGTTAAATCAATGGAAAGGATGCCAAAAAGCCTCTGTCGGTATTCCAGCAAAACCTCTCGACCAGGCGAACATGAAACGACATTTTCTGTGTTTTAAAACTCACCTCATGTGGTTGGAGACTGCCGAAGACGACTCGGTCTCTCCATGGTCAGCTAAATAATGGAAATACTAGTTTTTCCTTTAGAATATATCTATCTTGTGCTCATTTGTGCAGCTTCCTCCCCCCTGCAGCAGCAGCCGCTTTCTTCTCTCTGCCTCGGCGTTTACTGTTTTGGGTTGAGGAAAAGTGATGTCATTGCATGAAATTGCATTACCCGCCCCAATTTATTTTCAGAGGCTGTCCCCATGCTGCCAAACATAACTTCAACATATACTTTTGAAAAGCTGCATATATATATATATATATATATATATATATATATATATATATATATATGTGGGTTTTTAGTTCCTTCAAATATTCTGTGCACACTTTAAATACTATCTGGAAATCATTAGGTTCAACAAATGTATCATTAAATTGTTTAAGGATGAAAGGTGAATGTCAGACTAACTGATTTTAAGGGCATTTAAACTCATTTTAAATTATTTTATGCTTCTAGATTGTTGTTGTTTTTAACAGTTTTATTATGGAAAATAGTTTTATGGGTATACATTTTCTATCAAGTTCAAGAAATGTTTCATAAAGTCAACGAGTTTCCTTTTTTTATTCAAACAGAACAACTGATTGGACACAATTTTAGGGCAATTTAACCCAGAACAAAATCTAAATAAATACACCCAGACGGAAGTACAACCAATAAATGTCTAACTGTGTATTGGAAATGTTCTTCTGACCTCAACATCAGTCTTTTCAGTAGTGAAACATGCTCTTTGTAAAGATGCTGCAGAGGTTGTTCATCTGGGAGCATCAACTGCAGCGGAGTCGAAGTCTTGGAGTGAATAATCAGCGGGGTCATCTTCTCCACCTCCTCCACACGCCATCACCTCCTAGGTGGAAGAACAGGAAGTTAGGGTTGTTGTTTTTAGCAACTAACAAAAAAAAGCTGTCATTTTCAGACAGTACAAGAATGTGGAGACACAAAACTAATGCTTGCTTTCTTTATTGACTTGTTTTTGCAACATCTTGCTTCAATTTTTGTTCCTACTGTGATGTTTTGGGCTGATTGTGAGAAACATGGTGAAATATTTTGTTCATCAATGAAAACATAAGTCCACGGGTTCAGTGTTTTGAAGACAGAAGGTGCATTTCCATCTACTTGCATTTTAAATATGCACAAAGAAATTGCATATTTACATCATGTTTTCTACTTTTCTAACAGCGATTAGCATTTTCTTTTGCTAATTTTCTGAAAGTTTTTGCTGTATCACTTTTAACTATGGATTAAAGAAATGTTATGCTGTCGTTTTTAACCTATATTAAACCCCATATTATATATCATTTAGTAATATATTTGTAACTTTTATTTTTGGTGTTTTTCTTACCACTCGTTCATTTTATTTTCCTTCTGTTTGTTGTATTTTTTCTGTTTGTGTGTCTCACTCGCAAATGTATTTATATGTACATACAAGTGTTTGAGGCCATTTGGTTGAATGTCATTCGCAGTGTGACCATGAACTGCAACATCTGCACTTCATGGTCAGTGCCTGAAACCCCTGAGCAAAGAATATTTCCCTCTTTTACCAGGGTAATGACCAGCTTGACCTTTTATGAGTTTTTTTGCTACAATTCCAAAACATTAGTGATGCAGAGATACGTTATTAAAGGAAAGGTTCCTAAACAATAGTCAGGTGTGATATGAACATTGTGTTTGCAGAAATCATTCGTCAACTTCATACAGGCCGATGGAGAGATCCCTACAATCCACAAGACAACCATCCCACACACTGACACGCCTTAAAATTGATATTGTATCGACACAGATTGTGACCAAGATTTTATTCGACCCAACCATTACATACAATAACATTGTAGGACTGTCGTTATCGCACAATGTATAGGAGTCCATCACTCAAAAGAAAGTTCAAGATGCCCCTGATTGAGAGTTAACCTGGTCATGCATGATGGCATCCACATCTCTCTCTGAGAACTCGTGTCCCGAGGCGTCCAGGTCGACCTGGTCTGGGTCTTCTCCAGTCAGGATGTCCATCGGGGCCTCAGCGATGGCTCTGATGGTCTGGTCCTCCAGGGCGAGGGCCGTGTCAAACTGTAGGGGGGAGGGAGGACCCTGCATACCGTCCCCTTCCACATCCAGGTCCTGTACAACAGGATGACATCTAAATCTCAACATAAAACTTGTAGGAGCCATTTTAAGTTGTATGTAAAATAGTTTTATTTAGGTTTACACCTCTGACCGCCGTGCAGTCATTGTTTTGGGGTAATTATTGTAGATGTGGTATTGCAACCAGCTTCAGGTGACGCTGCTTTGTATGCGAGAGAAGCATCCAGTTTTTTGATGCTCAATTTCGCGTTTATACTTTTCATAGAACATTGCACAATACTGAAACAGCCAATAGTGCGCTGCAAAGATCTGTAATAAATCTCAATCTTTTGATCAATTACAAGCTTGGCATTTATTGGAGTCACAACATCACGACTAAATGCCGCAGCAGCAGCCCCCCAGGGGGCTTGTTAAGAGCTTAAGAATAGTCACTACTTGAAAACACAACTTCTGCTTCTTCTAAAGATTCCAGTCATATTATTTCACGGGTGCTTTCACATCTGTAGTTTGGTTCATTTGTTCCGGATCAAGCAAAAAAAAGATAGATTTCTGCATTTTATATTTCTGGTGTTCACACGGACTGAACAACCGAACCAAGAGGTGACGTCAAATTGACTGAAAGTCAATGGACAATTTTTGTGACCCGATTACTGAAGGATATTGCATACGTATACAGATTATAGTATATCACTCTTGACAATTTACAATCATTTGAATAATAGTAAATTCAATAGTAGTCTCAAGATGTAATCCCCCCCCCCCCCCCCCCCCCCCCTCGGGGGAAGGAACACTTCTCTTTCAGCTTTACATGATGACATCAGAAAAACGTACCCATTAATTAATGTTATCTTACTGCTACAAAAGGGGGAGATTTGTTTGCTTGAACCGCATCTAAAATGCTACAGTAGTTGTGAAAGCACCCTAAAACGACAGGAGTCATATCCATTGAGAAGTGTAGAACATGACATTTTTAATACAATGTATAGGCATTGTAGAACAGTGGTAGGGGAACATCACTTCTACGTACATCACTGAACTCTAGGGGAAGGCTCTCTGTGGGCTGAAGCTCTGCAGCACTCAGATACATGTCTCTGCTTGAAGTAGTGATCTGCTCCTGTGGTGGAGGTTCCTGCTCAGGCTGGTACATGGGCGGAGGCAGGGTGAGGTGAAGCGGGCAGCGAGGATCGTCAGAATGTCCCATGTGGACAGTGCGTTCACATGGGACATCTTTCAGGCCTGGACACATTTTGAATAGTACTTGATTGCTGTCCTGGAAGATGTCTGAGTGTCTGGTTGTCAAGGACACTGACACAATATGTCCACACAAACACAAAAAGTGACCACAAGACTCAAACAGATAAAGAAAACTGCCCCCCCCCCCATCTTATAAAGTGAAACCAAAAACAGAATCTGACCTGGGGGCATTCTGATTAATGGAAAACTTAAGCCTCACAAATATAATTAGTGTTACTGCATGTACAATTATTCCTATAAAAGTAATCGTGTCATAATTGTTTCTCAACATAAAGCTACTTATTGTGAAGATGCTCGACTGTATTAAGGATGTGCCCGAGTGGTTTTGTTCCACTCGGGCTTTGTAAGTGACTTTGTAAGTGATGTGAAAACTAAAATGGCAATTAGAAGTGAAAACTACGATTTAAATCCTGTTAAATGAAAAATATGAAAAGCATGAAACTACCCTCAATGGTTTGGGGTTGAAATTAAAAGCAGGCTGGGACTGGATTGTGTTCCTTCCAACTGAAATGATTAGCTCCTTTGTTTCTCTGGGAGAAATCAACAGACCACAGGAAGGAGTTCATGTAGGCGCCCTTTGAAACCAGCAGCTACTGCAAGCGACTGGTCTTGATCGGGGCCGAAGATGGCTCAAGAAACTTGGTTAGTATTTAAGAGATGTTTAAATGTAGATATTCTTATTCGATTAATACAGGAAAACACAAAGCACATCTGCGGTTTCTTATATATAAACAGAAGCACAAACTCAAAATATAATTGAGGATACGTGAGACACAGTGCCGGGTCATGGGCAGGCAGGGGTTGGTACATCGGGATCCCTCCACAAAGGAAATGCACTTCTCATGCGCGGTTCGTGCATGCGTCTATAACAGAGGAAAGAAGTGTTAGATAACGTCAATACAGAACCCTGACAGTATTTCCTTTATAAACTATAATCATCCTTTATAACATTATCATTCCTGAATGCCACAAATTGTCAGTAAGATGCCTATAAAAGTGAGGTGAAATTCCATTCTGCTGCACTCAAATATGTTGAGCATAATCTCAAACCCAAAAGTATGCATTATCTCCCCTAGTCACTAACCTTAGGAACATCCCTTTACACTCAACATCCTGCATGTTTTGGCTCTGTGCAGCAGCAGCGACCTTACAGCATTGGAACTGCGAGTTAAAACTGTCGCATTAAAAGTCTACAATATCACTTCTCTCCAAAGAGTGTTTTAGTGAGTATGGTAAATGCAGAGGGCAACAGTAGACAAAGCCCCGGATGAAATCAGAACTTCACTTTTATAGTATCTGCAAAACTTCAACATGATTTTCATTTCATCAGATTTACTATCCGTTGCATCTCCAGACCAGTCATGCAACACTGAATGAGAATATAGAGCCTATTCTTATTCTTTTTATGCCAAAAATGACATATGCTATTTGATACAACCCTAAAAACAAAGTATTATAAATCAATTTATTCTTAAGTTACAGTACCAGTAAAAAAGACATAAGTCAAACGTAACACGTTGGCCTGTGTTCCCACCACACCTGTAAATTAACAATGCCGAAAAAACTGTCCAATGATTAACCCAACTGCTGAGCCCTGTGCTGTTATAGTTTTCGTAGAGACTCCTATATTTCTTCAGAAGTAATGTCAACTGTAAGTCACCGCTCAACAAAACGTCTTTGGATCATCTGAAAAATTGTTTCTGGAAAGACAAACTGCTCTGGAGTTTAAAACCTCAAGCATATTTCCCTTGACACATGCGCACCAGGATTGCCACAGATGTTTTGGAGACGGATTTTTGTGGTTTGGTAAACTGACTCTTTAATATTAGGTTTAAGTCTTAAACGATTAAACACACCTGAAGAGCTCCTTCTGTCACAGCCTGCCTTCTCTCCCTAAGCTGCCGGTGCAGCAGGGCTTCTACACCGTACCGACGACGGTATCGGCGCAGAGCTTTGAGCTTCTTCAGGTTCTCCCTCTCCTTCATGGACAGACCTTCAGGCCCCGTCAGCAGACTGCTCCCTGAGAGCAACAAAAAAAAAATACAGAAAATGCTAAAGGTCTGTGAGGCCATAAACATGAAAGGATGTGGGATAACTTCCTCCAATTAACTGTTAAACAGGTACGTAAACAAAGCAATAAGTGAAGTTAGTAACCCATTGTTGGTATATTCACCTAGAGTTTCATGCTCCACTTTGCGGTTGTGCAGGTATCTGCGCTTTTTCTCCTTAAGCAGGTGCTGCAGGCGTTTGAACTGGTCGATGTAGAGGGACTGGAGCCTGATGAGTTTTTCTCGAGTGATAAGCGCCACCTCCTCTGCTGTGTACACCCCTGCATGTCTGCGAATAGACAAGAAAAATCCATTTTAAAAAAATCACATGGAAAAAGAAATTCATGTCACAGTTCTACTCAACTCTTCAAACAAGCTCCATCAAGTCTCACTACACAATTTTGAACTATAGCCAAATTAAGGTATTTTAAAATATACACACGTGTATACAGCATGTACTATAGCTTGTTGTCGTTAGGGCTGTCCCAGTGATTGCGTTATGACATATCGTACAAAATATAGTTATGACCTCAATATCGCCCGTTTGTTTACATAAAGATGTCACCAACATTTTGTCCGACACATGCAAAAAGTAGGATTCACACAACAATCTAAATCCATAATAATCATAATTGTTTCTCAACATAAAGCTACTTATTGTGAAGTTGCAAGATGCTCGACTGTATCAAGGATGTGCCCGAGTGGTTTTGTACCACGAGTTAGTGATTTTGTGGGCGCATTAATACTTTGTAAGTGATGTCAAAACTAAAATGGCAATTAGAAGTGAAAACTACGATTTAAATCCTGTTAAATGAAAAATATGAAAAGCATGAAATAAGACAACTGCGAGTTTAGATTAAACACTTTAGAGATGGTCAAATCATTTAGCTTACTTCAGAGGATCCTCGTGATCACTGTCAACACTGTCGGCCTCACTGTCAGGGTCTCCTCTCCATGTCTGGTCTAGTACCAAGGGACCCTGCTCCTCCTCACTCAGACTGTCCTCGTCTGTCCAGAGAATGTGAAGTTAAACATTAAAATCATATTCATACATGCAAGAGAAATCACATCACCATAATACTAGATATACACAGATTGCCATTTTCTTGGCCGATTCAGATAAAAAAAAAAAAAATTATTTTGTGGAAAATTGAAATTCAATCGTTTGTTCATAATAAAACATTGACTGTTAACGATTTACATTTTCTCAAACTTCACCACACCAAGTTGCGCTACATAAAACCATCATGCATTTGGAAATATGAGACTGATCGGCTGATCACGGCGAATGAGCTGACAATCGGTCAGTTGTGTGATTGATTGGTGCATCTCTACATAATACAAGTAAAAAAAAGTCTATGCACAGGAGATAAACCTGTGTGTAACGTTGAAACGCATCTCCCAGTCTGAACAAGTGTATTTACCTAGAATACGGCTAGCTTCAGAGCGGCCTCCATCAGCGTTATGCGTCTCTGCACGGTTGTATCCACTAAGCTGAGACAGCAGTGACTCTGGGGATGGACCGGAAGACGCCTTTCTCATCTGAGCTCGGAGAGCCATGGCATTCCTGCGAGCATGCTCTGCGCAGAACGTCACTCTAAAAAGGACAAACAGTCAGTGGAGAAGAGAGTTCATAAAAGCTGCTTGGGTTTGTTATTACGCGTCTAATGTTTTGTGTCTTCCATACTGAACTTACAGTTAATAATAAAGGTGATGGTCTAACTGGTTTCTAACTTTTTTTTAAAGCAGATGAAAATTTGACTTTCCACACACCCATCTTTCCTCTCGACTTTTGGTGCAGCATTGGGGCAGCGCTTGCCATTCTTGGCAGAGACGTAGCTGCACTGCTTGTACGGAGCGTTCTTATCCTCCAGGATGTGTTTGATGCAGAACTCCAAGCCGTCTAGGCGTGGCTGAGAGCATGGTCGCTGGGTGAAGGAGCAGGCCTGGGGCTCCTGAGGACGAGGTGTCTGGGTCACCCGGTTCCGACTCGAAGGCAAAACGTGGATTCGTATCCTGTTCATTGCAAGTCTGCAAACATAATTAGTTGAAACAATTACTCCGATAATTGATAAATCGATTGAATCTTATTCTGGCTTCTCAAATGTGAGGATTTGCTGTTTTTCTGTGTCTTGTAGAACCGTAAATGGATGTTGTAATATCGGTCTGACTTTTTAAAATATTACCGGCTCTTTTGTCGTTTTCTGACATATAGACAAAAAGTTAATCAAGATACGAAATATGGAGGCTAGAGCTGAGCTAACTAATGCGCAGCTGATTAACATAACATTTAATTATTAACTATTTTAAAAATCAATTAATCGTTTCACAGACTTTTTAAGCAAAGCTGCCAACCATTCCTATTTTCAGGTTCTCAAATGTGAGGACTGTTAGCCTTAAGTTTTATTTATGATATTAATGGATGCAATTATTTGAGTTTGGTCAGACAAAACATTACATTTCTCGCATTATATAGATAAAATGATTAAAATAGTAATATAATATAATATGATATAAGGGTTAGGGGTCCACTAACTACGTTACTTACTGCAAAACAATCTGCCATATTTTAGAGATCCACGTGACGTTTGCCCGTTAATCACGAATTGGGGCCAACGGTGAGATGTTAAAAGTGAACTGATTTATAACCGCAGAATGCAAAGAGAACTATATGAAAACACTTATTGGATACAATCATTTATTAACGTTATTGTTAATATTACAGAACGTTAAAGAAGACGGTGGCAGGTCAGGACAATAATGAACGTTAGTTAACTTGTTACAAGTTCAAATAAAATATTGCCAAACATAACGGTTATAAATAACTAAAAAAAGTTAAGACGTACTAACGTAATGAATAAAAACATTTATTTTTTAATGGCGATATAAATCTAGCACAAGTACATTTAAGCGGCTTTGAGGTCTTGAAAAGCGCTATATAAATGCAATTTATTATTATTTCTCTGTCTTTAAGAAGTCTAACCAGGCACCACACCAACCTTTAGCCCGCCTCTCTTTACTGCGTCACTCCGCACTCTTTCAGTTATGTCGTCGCCATCTTTGATTAGCAGTTGCTAACACTAGCCAACCGCTACTTTTCAAAATATGCGGCTAAAAATATAGTTTTGCTGACCAGCTGGCAACAAAAGGCTGTATTGGTCGATATTGTCGACATGGCTTGGTGCCAAAAGATGAACATATTTGCATTTTTTGTTTGGAACGGCTTACCTTCTTCACGACGGTCCGAGGGGGTTTAGCTTCCGAGGCATACTACGTCGCTTTTCCTAACTGCCACAACAGCCACTGCAGACCCGAGCTGAGCCCGCCCACTAAGAGCTCTGATTGGCCAAAGCTTAAGGCATTTCATTGGCCAGTCGAGCAGCCATTATAACTGGCATTAAAATTATTAATTTTCCACCCACAATACTGCAACAGTGAAGTTTTATAAAAACATGTAATGAAGCCAGCCTTTTCTTAAAATATTTATTGACTTTTCAATTGAGAATAAAGCAACCACACTATATCAAAAAGAACAGGGTTCACATACAGTATAACGTTTTAACTGAAAACAAAACAAACAAATCCAAAAAAAACGTTTCATTTCCAGACCTGAGTGTCACTAAAAACACTAAGACGTGAAGCTGTGAATTTGCATTGTTAGGTTGCATGAGTGTCTTCCATTTTTCTCACAGATGGGTTTTATCTTTTAAATGTGCGTCCTTTTTTTCATGACTTTCCTCAAAGCATAAAGTTAATATCTAAATTGGAAGATTTGTCCAGATCAAATAAACCAATTAAAGAAATTGGCAAAATATTGGACATTTTCTATTCAAATAGTTTAACCATTATATATGTAACACCTTGTCAATTGCATTGTAGGCAAACCTACTGTTAAATATTCAGTGCATTTACTGTTTCCCTTTTACAAGAGTTGAATAACCAATAAAATCTCCGCTGCCTGAGCATTAGCTTATTTTCCATATAATCAAGGGCACAAACATATTTTACAATTGTATGGCTGATGATTTGTTGTACTGCATTACTGTAAACTGCCTAAAACAAATGAATATTTTGATAACTGATAAAAGTAAGCAGGTAAAGAGCAGTAGTACTATACAATCAAAACCACATAAAGCTTAGAATGAATTAAATGTACAGATGATACCCGATTCTCTTGCCAAGAAGTGACACCTTCTCCACTAGATTTTTTGAACACATATTCAGTCATTTTAAATAATTAGAGTATTATACTTCATGCTCATGACCATGTAGGTGTGTCGATAACCTGCTTGACACGTATGATTTACACAACTAAAAACACGTGCAAAGTTTTTTTGATGAATCATGGCATGTGGAGCTGAATATCCACTGTTTTACTTTAAGTCAAAAGACAGCTTTAACATGATTAAATCAGACGAGCATGAATTGACAGGCGTACACTGGAGTTTAGACATTTGAAATCATCCCCAAAAGGAAAATGCATAAATGAAAGACGACCATAAAAGACAGACAGATGGCATTTGTTTAGTCTTTGATATAGTGTATTGTGAATACTTTTATTGTAGATTGTGCTCGATATGGTCACCACAAAGTGAGCACCAGCAGAAACCTTTTTTTCCCCAATTCGGCAGTTTCAGGGCGCTGCAGATACTAACACAACTTAAAATGTTGTATATCTTCTGCCTATTTCTTTCTTTGCATTTTAGCTGTGATCACCAAAAAAAGACTCGCCCCCCCCCAAGAGGAAACTGATGACCAAGTGACAAATTACATGACAGGATTTAAAAACTCACATTTCTTCTCCAGAGGGATTTTTTGTTGCAATTCCTTCATTGTGACCATACCGTAGATATGTTTAAACTCTTTAAACCCTTATGATAAAACCATAGATGTATATCCTTAGTATGAACTGTGTCCATTAGTGTAGTCATTAGAGCACTGAATATATGAATATTCTACAACCATTTAAAACAATGACTGCAACACTCAAAATCTAAAAAAAACAAAAAAAGTACAAGCTTCCTTAATTTACATCTTTTTTTTTGCAATTTTTCATAACAAAATGTAAAAAATATTTCATGTTTGTTTTAAACATTTTACAGTCTTTGTACAAGTTTACCAAATAATGAAGGAAAAAAAAAAAAATAGATAAACACCAGGTGTGGGCAATCACCTTTTTTTAGGTTATGGCGGTTAAAAAAGAAGAAAAAAAAAATATATATATTAAAAAGATGGCTTTGGAGACATGCACTCTCAAACTAGCCTGTACAGTCTTGATGAAGAAATGTCCCTCTGCCCAAAAAAAAAGAACAAAAGGGGGAAACCTTAAAAAAAAAAAGTAAAATCGGGGTCTATTCTTTTTTTCTTTTTAAGAAAAAGCATTCAATTAATAAATAACATACTATAAAAACATTATAAAAAAGACAATCGGTAAGGAGACCTAACAGGTATGTGATGGAAATCTTTTAGTTTCCTCATGATTTCAAGACAATGACTTCCTCAAACAGTGTTACTAAATATACCAGGTCCCATCATCACATTTCATTTGAGTTAAACAGAAAGGAAAAAAATATTATCTACACTTTTCTGTATTTTTTTTTCCTCACATTTTTCAAGCCTCTTATTATTGCCCCACAAGTGAAGTGTAAAAAAAAAACTAAAAGGTTAAAAATTCATTTCTCACCAGTACATTTCACTGCTGTCACATTGAAGCCTTTAAAAAAATGTTGGGCAAGTAAAAAAAAACAAAAAAAAAAACAATACTTTATGTAAAGTCAAGTACAATGTACATAATACGTCTCCAGATCAGGAACTTATTTGGGTAGCGGCGGCAGTGGGGGAGGCGGTTCTGAAGGGAGGGGCGGTGGCCTGTTGTTCCCTCTGGAGCCACCACTGAACCGGTATTCCCCATATTGGGATCTGTAGTCAAACATGGACGGTTGGGATGGCTGGACCCCCTGTGCGCTCAGAAGTGAGTTCAGCATTTCAAAAGTGTCCTGGTACTCGTTCGACTGGGGTCCGCCTGCTGCACCGTGCCCATTCGTGTCCGTTTTGTCGCCTTTGGAGTGCGGAAAGCTCCCTTGGTGGTGGGGGAGGCCCAGGGCGGGGAGAATGTCAGGGCCGTGCCCCAGAGTTTGCCCAGAGGAGGAAGACAGGGACGGTAGCTGGTAGGGATTCCTAGAGGACTTGCTGACTTTAGAGCCAGGGTGAGTGCCTGCCGTGGGATCTTGGGAGTGCGTCCTCTTACGTGATGTGGAAGAAGACGAGGAGCTTGTTCTAGAAGAGTCGCTGGGGATTTTTTTGCTGCCTCCGACAGCCCCGCTAGAAGTAGTTGAATGTTTGTGTGAAGAGGAGAGTGAGGCACCAGTAGAGGAGGAATGGTGGTGGTGGTGGTGGTGATGATGGTGGTGGTTAGAGCGTTCCCTGTGCTTGTCCCTGGTCTTTCCCTCCTCTCCCGAACTCCCCCTTTGCTTCTCAGGCACTCTTATTCTGACTTTGATGTCCTGTTCCTGTCCTCGGGCACTGCCACTGTGCCCGCTGCCTCCTCCAGCTAGGGGGAAGCGCATTTTGAGAGAGGTCCTCTCGTGCCTCTCCTTCTCCAGGGGGATTTTCAGAATAATGGGCGACGGGTTGTCAGAGGAGGAGGAGCTGGACTGCTGGTGATGATGCTGCTGCTTATCCTTCCTCTGCTGCTGACCAATGAGAGCCTGGGCAGCGTTGGCATAGTCCCGCTTCACGCTGGCCTCCATGTTCTCTAGCTTCCTCTTTTGGGCTGCCAGGACGTCTGCGTTCTTGGCCCGGTATTCACTCAGTGACACTTTAGCTGGAGCATGAACCTCGTTGTTGAGCTCAGATGCAGGCTGACCTTTTCCACTCCAAGTCGCAGCGCTGCCAGATTCAACCCCGTCTTTGTCACAGATGGATGAGGAAGAGGAGGCGGAAGGTGGAGCCGAGAGGCTCATCAAGCCTGCCACGGTACTCTCCGATGAGGCCATAGAGATCATGCTCATCATGGTGTCCCTCTGGTCACCTTCTTCCTGGACTTTTGGCTTGGCTTTTGGTGTCGTACCTCCAGCCTGGGAGCAAAGACATCAGACAATCACAGTGAAGTCAGACAACAATAAACGTCCACACAATGCAGGATGTCTTGGCTGTACTCCTTTGGACAAAAAGGAGAAATTAAAAAGAAAATCTCTACCTTCCAGTTGCGAATCCGTTTCAACCGGCTGGGTGTTTTCTCCAGAATCTGCAGGAACTCGTGTGTGAGCTCTGAAAGAAGTTATGAAGACATGATAAGCTGAAGATGTTTAAAAAGCTTCAGACTATGTAACTGACTTGTAGGGTTTTTTTCCTGCTTGTACTTTAACTGAATATGAACTGAAACACAAGGTAATTTACAGCACATACCATCCAGCAGCTCGAGGGTAACTGTGGGATCAACATACTCCCACCAGTGTTTGCCGTCTGTAGACACAGGAATCTCCCAGTTGGACCATTTGCAGGCTAGATGGATGCAAACGCAGGCCACAACCGGCGGACTATACTGCAGGCAGAATGTGGTCAAGTGCAGACTACGTGGCAGGATACATCCCAGAAGGCAATAAAAAAACAGAAACAGGAGGAGAGAGGAGACAGAACAGACATATTGAGTTAGAGGATTATAAACAATAACACAATATGAAAACATGGAGCACCATTCATGTTAAGTAAAAATGACAAAAGCTTAATGTTTCAAAGTGAACTGTGAATATACCTGTTTGTGGCCATAAAGTATGATGTTTGAGCCAGATCCTTACTCGCTGGAACAACAATAGAACAAAGAAACACACTTAAAACCTGCGATATTAAAAATGTAATGTGCAAACGTACAATAATGCTGAATAGACAAACAGAATTTCGCAAAATTGAAGAGTTGATGCTCACCTCTGACAAGCTGAGTGCACTTGACAACATGAGTATGTGGATGGTCAATGGTGATTTCAAAAGCTGTAATTTAAAAAAAAAAAGGACAAAAAGAGACAAGCCTCGATAAATGAAATGCAGAAGTCAAACTAACATATGCACCACATAGATTTCATTCAAGTCCCTGAAAAACAAAAAATGGGTACTGTTAAACTATGTGTTGCAAAGAATAACGTGGAATATCACTTTGCATGGGGTCTTCCATTAACATCCTAGACGATGCGAAAACAACAGATGAATGTGAAAAACATTTTTAAAAGGCATGCCGGTACAATGTTTACAGTCATTTCCCAACTCATGCTTTGTTGCATGACACTGACTCTTGTTTTAAAAAGTAAAAACACAATTTGGTGTATTCATTTAAATCCACTGTTATCTTCTTCAACTGCCTACAAACTTGAAAAATAGCAAAGGATTAAACCGGCTGTAGCAAAAAGAGAAAAAACAGTGTTCACGATGCAGCGATTCGTCACAGTCCTCAAACAAATAGCTTACATATATGTAGAAAAGAAGAAAAAATAGGGGCAAATGTAAAAAAGTTATGGACATAATAGCAACAAATGTGTAAACACTGAAATGCAACAGTGTGTAAGTGCTGCTAATATGAAGCGTGAATGGCTCTTTCCTGTACTGCTAACTGCATATGGGCTTTCTGTGGACAAAAGTAAAACAGGTTAGCACTATTTTTATAATCACATGTGTTTCTGGAGGGAAATCAAAAGGACCCAGTTCTTCCATCCCAACTTACCCAAGGTCTGGAGTATTATGCTCTCAAGAATGACCAGGTCTTGGGCTTGTTGCAGGTAGGCCTGAGGTTAAGAGGACAGGCACGTTACTCACTGAGAGGCCTCCATCCGTTGTCAAACACATTAAACCCACCTTTCATATAGAGCTGGGGAAGCCTCACACTTAAGTAGCGAGACAAATAAAAGCTACACAGTGAGTAGTACAGATGCTTTTGTTCTACAACTGCTACACATCCCATTACCTGGGTGACAGAAAGACTACACAGACACTGGGATTTTTTTGTATTTCGCTCTCTTGACCCATGAATCAAGAAGGAACACCTGAGGTAGCTCAAAACAAAACCCCTCACACAAAATTATTGTATCCAAGTTTAAATGCAATGCGAAAAGCAAGAATAGCGAAGAAAAACCTCAAACAGCTGTTAAGTTATTGCCAAAATACATTCCATATAAGAGCATAGAAGCCGCTATTAAAAAAAAAAGAGCATTACAGGAGAACAAAATTGAGATTGTCACAAATTCTATCTTAAAGGGTGATCCTCTCTCGGTTTAAATTCAGTGCTACCACAAAGGAAGATTTACAGCCAAATCATTGCTTCTGAACAAACACAAAATAATAAATACATAAAACAATATATTCACAAATTCTACTGATAATAATAATAATACATTCCCATTAAGATATAGTATTGTGGAGATGAAATCTCTAGCAGATCAGGTAAACTCAGAGGGAGACAGAGCACAATTGCAGGCGATTTTGACTACAGCCCAATACTTACATCACTGCGTACATCTGGTGAAGGATCCTGAGGATTGAGGCATGCATGGGCCACCTTGATAACATGTTCCAACTTTCGGGGCTGCTCCTCAACCTTTGCAGCGAGGAATAGAGCGGCAGGAGAAATAACCTGGTGAGGATAAACCAAAAATAAGTCCATGAGTTGCTTGATTGCAGAATGAGAGCTGTATCTGGGACTTCCAGGAACAAACACAATACTTACATTTCTGTGAAATCTGGTGAATGACTGAACCATGTAGAATCGATGCATGTACACAATGGCTGTATTAATTGTAAGTTGGGACCTGATATGGAAGTTAAGGACAATGAAGAAAACAGTACTAACAGATCACAGCACCTGCATTTAGTCTATAACATGTATTGATCAAGGACCATACAACAACATTAATCTCACATAAGGATAATAGATGCGTTGTACCAAATATTTGCTCGATTACATTTACACCCTGGGCAGGTCGATACAAACACTAAAACAGCTAATGCAGTTAATCAAATCAAATGTATTTGTATAGCCCAATATCACAAAGTATACATTTGTCTCAGTGTGCTTTACAGACTGTACAGGTTACAGTCTGTCCTTAGACCCTCGCATAGCACAAGGAAAAACTTCCTAAAAGAAACCCCACTAATTAAAGGGGGAACAATGGAAGAAACCTCAGGGAGAGCAACTGAGGAGGGATCCCTCTCCCAGGACGGACACACGTGCAATAGATGTCGTGTGTACAGGATAAACAATTATGTTGTGTTGAAAAAGAGAAAGTTTGGATGAATCCAGAGAAGGTTTGGATGAATCCAGTGCGACTACAAGCTCAAAATACAATGAATACTAAAAATCAATGATAGTTCAAAGTATACACACAACTATCAATAACTACACCCAGCACTTTGCAATATTTCTTAATAATTATTACTATTTAGCCACTAATTGATTGTATATATTGTATAAGACCGGGTTCATTGATCTAAATGTATTGAAGGATCTTTAATTAAGCTAATGACTTTTAAAACTCAATATCACATCAGTGGCAGAGCAACAGAAACAGCTAGCTTCACATGTTAGCCGTAAGAAGTACTTTTTGCACATGAAAGCGTTGACTGTTAAGATAAAGCATGTATACGCTGTAACACACTAAAACACAATGTTTTTAAAGATCCTTGCTCCACTATAGCTATACTCTTTCTACACTAACATTCACAGCAAGAGGCGAAGCTAATGCTAACGTCCTGAAGGCCCGCTGACCACACAGGCCTTCGTGGCCCCGGTTTAGCCGCTACGCCGCTCGTGGATAACGCTCGCGAGGACGCAGTAAAAGCACAAACCACCGCGTGAAACACACTGAAAACATATAAACAAACAAAAAACCCTCGAACTAAACACAAAAACAAACAGCGGACATGCTCTCCGCCAACCCGGCTTCACGCAAAGCTAAACTTCGCTAGCCAACAAGCTAATGTTGGCTAGCTGAGACGCAAGTCGTCCCTCCGACAAAAGATACACATTGAGCCGCTGTCCCATGTCCTGCAGCAGGTTGGCCGCCTGTTGTCTGTAGGACAGCTCCTTGTCCGGATCAAGTCCAGCTCGCCGAGATGGGTTGTTGTCGATCTGTTGTCGTGTGTAGTACCATTTGTTGTTACAGCTTGCAGGGAGAGAACCAAACGAAGCCGCCATCACTGAGAAGGACGATAGTTTAAAATTTCTGCGCGTCACAGGAACATACGTCACGCCGGGTAGTAACGTTAGTGTAGTTCTACAAGCAACCATCAGGGGGGGGGCTGAAAACAACACGTTCATAATTACAAGCAACCATCAGGGGGGGGGGGCCTGAAAACAACACGTTCATCATGACTGAGGCAGGCAGGCAGACAGGCAGACAGGCAGACAGGCATGCAGACAGACAGGCAGGCAGGCAGGCAGGCAGACAGGCAGGCAGGCAGGCAGACAGGCAGACAGGCAGGCAGGCAGACAGGCAGGCAGGCAGCAGACAGACAGGCAGGCAGGTAGACAGACAGGCAGGCAGACAGACAGACAGGCAGGCAGACAGACAGACAGGCAGGCAGGCAGGCAGACAGACAGGCAGGCAGGCAGGCAGGCAGGCAGACAGACAGACAGGCAGGTAGACAGACAGGCAGGCAGACAGGCAGGCAGACAGACAGACAGGCAGGTAGGCAGGCAGGCAGGCAGGCAGACAGGCAGTCAGGCAGGCAGACAGACAGGCAGGCAGGCAGGCAGACAGACAGGCAGGCAGGCAGGCAGGCAGGCAGACAGGCAGGCAGACAGACAGGCAGGTAGGCAGGCAGACAGACAGGCAGGCAGGCAGGCAGGCAGGCAGACAGACAGGCAGGCAGGTAGACAGACAGGCAGGCAGACAGACAGACAGGCAGGCAGGCAGACAGACAGGCAAGCAGACAGGCAGGCAAGCAGACAGGCAGACAGACAGGCAGACAGGAAGGCTGGAAGGCAGGCAAGCAGGCAGGCAGACAAACAAACAAGCAGACAGGCAGGCAGACAGACAGACAGGCAGACAGACATGCAGGCAGACAGGAAGGCAGGAAGGCAGACAGGCAGGCAGGCATGCAGACAGACAGGCAGACATACAGGCAGGCAGGCATGCAGACAGACAGGCAGACATACAAGCAGGCAGGCAGGCAGGCAGACAAACACTACAGGAAGTAGGGATTTTTATAGTATTAAGTAACTGCATTAATTGTATAAAACTGTATTGTATAGTATATATAATCAAATAATAGTCCACATCAGTATAATATAGAACCGGTAGATATATGAGTGTTCTTATATATAAATATCTGTCAAACCCTTTTTAATAGCAGAGTTTATGTCATAGTGTTGAGCTCCGGAGCTCAAGAGTCCAAAAGTCTTTTGGCCGGTGGGACGAGACGTTTGAACTCTCAACCTGCTGCTTGCAAAAGTGGCATGAACAAGAAATTGTTGCGTATATTCATTAACTGAATTAATCTGAATTGTGACAACTGATGTGGAAGTATACAGAGAGTTGAATTTTCAGTGAGAATCAAATGTAGGTTTAGTTTAATATTAATTAACTTTAGTTTAATATTAATAATAAATATTTAAATTTAGTTTGAAACTAATACATTCAATTTCAAATTATGTGATTTAAATTAATTTTTTAAATGCAATTATTAAAGTTGAGCAATTCAAATTCAAATATAAAGGATTTAAATTCAGTTTCTAGTGATATATTTCTGCAAATTAATCGTAATTCTTTGTGGATCTTAGAGTTAATAACTATATTGAATTAAATGTCTGTTCAAAATCTAGTTGGCTACCTTTGCTTTGAAAACTTGGGGGAAAAAACAATTAATGTAATTTATGTTGATACTTTTTGGGCTGTAAATATGTGACAAAATACTATAACAAAAAAAAAACTGTACCCTATTTGTTTTCTAAATGATCACGCTGAAGAGGTTTGTTCACATTAGGTTAAATGGTTAAAAGTATCAATGCCTTTGATACCAAACGGATTCACGAGACTATAATATAGATGACTAATCATTACTTCACTAGATAATTAATAATAATATTTGTGGGTACAATAAAGATACAGATTTTTTTTTAAAAAGACATTAAAAAACCGACCAAGAGTCAAACGAAGCAGATATCCAAAAATTGAAAACAATTTATTTTAAATCACAAAATGTTATAAAATGGACAGATAAATGAAGCAGTGGAATCCCAAAAGATAAAACACAAAAAATAGGTTATCTGATCAATCAAAAAGTACAATTAAATACAATACAAATAAATCACTTAAACAGACTTTTAGATTTTATTTGTTTTTAAATTGCTTGCTAATAACTTCCAATAAACAGAAACAGGATTTACTGTATTCTTTTAACTACCATAAACTAGATGTTTGCTGTTACTTGCTATTTTAAATGTTCTTTCTTTGCATCACACCGTTTCTAACTGCACTGCATGTGTAATAATGAACATATTACTGGGTTGTTTTAGTTCATGCTTACTGTAAGAGTTAATACAGTTTCTCTTTATCCAACAATGGGAGCCCGGCTGGTATCTGACCTGCACGTCTGTACGATGCTTTGTCATAACTAATAGTCTCTTCAAAGTAATGCACTGTAAAAAATAAAAATAAACTTTTATAAAACAGACTTTGACCCTTCACAGTAAATGCATTTGTTGCTTCGACTTCCTCACATCTTCCGTGTGATTTGGAACATTTCGGATGGTTTAATGCACCATTTTGATTTAAGATTATACAGAAAGGAATCACCTGAGACTTAAAGGAATCATTTCCCATAAAACAGCTGGAAGGCTTTTACTGTGAAGCAGCTGCAGGAGTTGTTTGACTAGTTGCTGGATAAAGACTTGATAAATAGACTTCATTGCAGCTTTGAAAAATAGCGAAGCATGCACAGTAAGTTTATGAAAGAGTAAAACAAAACCTCTACGTTACAAAAGGAACCAATACTGCCCTTTCAGTTTATAAACACCTCTAATTCCAATATAAAAGTAAAGGAAATGAAAAATAATGTGATTGAAGGCATCCCAGGACTGAGAAAATGGTGCCCCAGTAGATAAATAGGTGGTTTGAATCAAACGGGTTTTGTTTTTTTATATTATCTACGGACTTTCAAGCTCAGTAAATACTTTAGAGCTTTTTCTTATTTGTTTTCCAAACCTCTTAAATGATCCAACTCATCTATTTATCTTTGCATTTAATTATACTTTTGACTTACAGGAATCCTATTAGAGACATTTGTCTTCTTCTGGGATCTCTGTTGTGCAGTAATGAAAATGTTTTACAAAAAAAAAAAAAAAAAAAAAAAGGCTCTAAAACATTGTTCACACTTTTCCAAATCTTTCAGCGCGCTTCATTTTCTTTGCCTGTAAAAAAAAAGAGAAAGAAAGTCAAAATGAATACACAATCTTAATTTCTTCATTCACTCTGGTTATTTTATATTTGACCCTCTGCATTGGGATGAAATAAAAACGGACCAATATTGTTAAATATTAAAAAAATCCTACCTCGACTTCTGCTGAACCAACTGAAGCAACGGCAGCAACTGCACCTGTTGAACCTGCTGAGACCCCAAACCTCTCCTTCCTCTTCTTCAGCTTCTCATCCTCTTCAATCTGGAAAAGAAAATCACTTTACTGCCACATTCGAGACTCCAAAAAGGGCATAAAATGATCTAAACGTGTAAAAAATGTCAACTTAAGCGTGCCGTGACATCATGAATGAAGCTCATAGTCACCTTTTGTGAAACGGATGACACGTTCATGCCAAATCGTTCCGCTCTCTTCTTCAGCTGATCAACGTTCACCTTCACAAACAAAAATGTTTCAATTAACATCTCCCAATAACTGGAGGAATTAAAGAAACGTGTCGGCTAAAGGATGCAACACTTACAGGAGCTTTAGGGTTCGCAACGGCACCTGTTGAGACAGAAGAATAAGTAGGTGAGATCTTTACATTTAAACTTAATGAGAAACATGTCAAAGCTATATGTTGCAAATTATGTATTGCTGTGTTTCCACTGCACGACGCGACTTTATTTATGTTTTGGTTTTCCATTAGCAAAAGTTGTGGATAGCACATCGTACTTTTTAAGCACCACCTCGACCGAGGTTCCAGGCGAGCTGACCACTGATTGGTCAGAGAGAACCGTCACTAGCACGTCAGAGGACATCCTGTACAGCCCCAGCATTTTTAAATAGCAAACTACAGCCAATAGTGACTGCATTTTAAAAAAATTCACCAATTTGTCTTTAATGACACCCGGATAAAAGTACACCGTAGACTATGCAGAAGCTTCAAATGTGACAACAGACCTGGAGTGGGAGTGGACTCCTCGGTGGATTCCCCAAACCTGAAGAAAAGGAGCATAATCATGTCAACACGGATAAATACATTTACTTTATATATAAATCCTTGATTATGATCTTCAGAGTTGTGGCCATTGTTTCCATCACTGTGGACTAATTAGGCTGTGGAGGTCATAGACACTAGTGTCAACAATACATTCTCATGTAGTGTACAATATTTACACTTTGCTATAAAAGAGAACAGTCTATATTTTAACAAAAGGATAGTTTGTTTTCTTTTACCAACACTTACTGTTTCTGTCGAGTTACTTTAAGCAAAAACAAAGTGTTGGAGGGTTGGAGCTAAAGTTTTAATTACTTTCAAACATATTGTTGTTAATTAGAAGAGAAGTGTTCTGTAGACACCATGTTGACTAGCGGGGGCATTTAGAGCACTTCTGCACCAGAGACTCTGCAGGTATGTGGGTTTTATGCATTACTACCTTCATGTTGTAACTTTCTTTCATAAAGAATATATTATGGTTATTTATTACAGATATAGCTGTAATTAGTGTTCAAATTCTGCTTTCTCTCATATCACATCATTTAAACCTCTTAGAGGTAAAAACTGAAAAGGGTTTGAGTAATACTTTGACTGCTCATCTTTGTTTTCTGATCCAAGTAAGTTTAGTTCACCCTCTTTGTTTAAACTCTCTGATCATACGTCGGCTCGTGTGTTTTGACCCGTCGGACTTCTTTTTAGTGATGTTGCTGCATCCCCAAATCTCAGGAAGGACCTCAGTGAGGACAATGTTATCGTTTCTCAGAAGAACATTGGGCAAACCTACAAACATAACATTGTAGTAAGCTGGTAGTTTCCTCTATAAGACACTGAAGTCTTACCTTGCTGCACGAATGGCCTTTTTGCTTTCAGCTGTTGCAGGCAGGTTGAAACGTTCAGCTCTCTTCTGTAGTCTCTGCTCAACAAAAGGGACAAGTTTAAATCAGAACACAAGCTGCTGGCAGAGGTGGTGGTTCTGCTGATGAATGTGTGTATTCCTTTGGTTTCACAGCCTCTCTCTCACACACACACACACACACACACACACACACACACACAGATTGAAGGCTTCTGATCACATTATTAGTGCGTGCATACGTACCTCACCGGTAGATGACGGAGGAGCTATTTTCACCACCTTTTTATCATCATCCTCCTCCTCAGGTCTGAAAGAAAATAAACGATTAGTGGTGAAAACTGATGTTTTTAACCCCACAGGAAGCCATTTAGCTCAGATGTATACGTATTGGGCATAACATTCATTTCAGCCACTTAGACCAATCCTTGGTTCAAGACTATTGTCATAAATAAACGTTACTACCCAAAATAAAGGAATAGAGCAACATTTTGGGATGGTTAGCTTAGCTAGCATTTGGAGTTAGTTACACAGACATGGGAAACATAAATAAGTTAATCTTTAATTATTTTATATATTGTTTATTGTAGACGAAATGAGACTAAACTTACTGCTCGCACTCAGCAGACTCGGATTCTTTCTCACTTTTTACATTGTTGGCACTCTCAACATTAGTTATCTCCTAAAAAAAGAAAAAAAGAAACATTTATAACGGCTTCACACAATAATTGAATGAGGTCTTACAGTGAAAGCATCAACAATCACATTACCTCTGTATCCTCTGCCAACACATCATCTACGTCCACATCGTCCTCTTTTGTTTGGATTACGGGATAAAGACATTTCGCACCACCGGAGAGCAGAAAGAAAAAAGGTTCAGATGGAGAGATCAGTGATTTAACAAGAAGGATCCCAGACACTGTTTCACTCTACATCAGGAGCCAACAGCATCTCATATCAGTATGTTGAAAAATTATAATCTGTAGTTGATCAAATCCATGCGTTTCTGATTACAGTCCATCCATCCACCCATACGCATAAATACCAGGTCTAATTGTGAAGGATGTCGCCTCACCGTGCTCCTCCAGATAGGCTTGCAGTCGGGCAATGAGCTCTCCTTTGTTTCCCTTGGTGTCAAGACCTCGGGCCTCGCACTCCTGCCTCAGTTCGGCAAGCTAAAACACAAG